>NC_046977.1:19007523-19177523 GCF_009769545.1 Cyclopterus lumpus
TTTTGTAACAACAATGTCTTTATTTTAAAGGGTTGTACAATATCTCAAACATCAAACGAGCTGGATGGAAATACCAAAACAGAACAAAAGCCTGAATATTTGGAAGTTTGTTTCCAAGTTTGTTGTGATTACACCGATTACAGATGAACTGTTAATAGTTATTTCGGGCTCCTGTGCAGTAAGTCTTCAATCTTTCAACATATCAGAGGTTTTCACTTTGTCTCTCCTTAGTTTCTTCCACGTTCTGGCACTGAACATCTTAATTGTTGGATCTGGTGTCCTGATGGCCAAGTTTTATCCCAATATTGGATCCATCATCAGGTATGTTTGAACTTGTTTCTATATATATATATATATATATATATATATATATATATATATATATATATATATATATATATATATATATATATATATATATTTATTATCATGCTCCATCTAGCCTGCAGGACTTTAATATGTATGTATATATATATATATATATATATATACATATATATATATATATATATATATACGTATATATATATATATGTATATGTATATATATATATATATATATATATATATATATATATATATATATATATATATATATATATATACTGTGTATACACACACACACAGTCTACGATCACACCATGAGGGATTTATTTATTCTAGTAATAAAGTTGTAGTGTCATGTATCCTGCCGTTCAATCCTCTCATGCATGCTAACTCCGCTTTCTTGCTGACATTGTCTCGGGCTGTAGATGTGATGCCAGTGTAACGGACGTGAACAGGGCATGGAAGAAGTCGACTCAGAAGTTGATCTTTCCAGTATTTGTTTCTGCAGAAGACAATAAAAACACACACATTGCCTTCTGGTCTGTCTTGCTGCACATCAGCTTCCACGAATAGTATTAAAACTTTTGTGCTGGAAAAACTGGACTACATTAAACAAAAGAAAACACATACCTGCAGAAGACAATAAAAACACACACATTGCCTTCTGGTCTGTCTTGCTGCACATCAGCTTCCTAGACACGTAAAACAGGATTTATAAAAGGTAAAGTATACATCAGAGCGACCGGATGTAGCTCATACAAACGGCGACAAATGAAACATAAACTTCTACCGTCTAAAATAATGACACAACAGCTGAACACCGTGATCGTACTAACGACCATTACCGCGTGTAGCAAACGGTTACATTTTTAAAAGAATATAACAAAATAGTGCAACATCATTTCCCCCACAACTTACCACGAATAGTATTAAAACTTTTGTGAAGGAAAGACGGGACTACGGAAGCCTAGGAGGCAAAGAAGAGGTGAAACGCAATTTCCACAGGAAACAGATTTAACTCTTCAAAATAAAATTCACACAAACACACACTTCAACAGGATCGTTGAATAATAAACAAAAATAAGATATAATACATTAAAAATAAGAAATAACAGAGTGTATTTCTAACTCCGTTACACCAGCTATATGTATACATATAGCACAGCAACACATGATTAGCTGCTCTCTATTGAAATAACGTTATCTGCCTTTACTACGATCTCGCTGCTGTTACACCCTCATTGCTGCAGAATAAAATGCATTCTACCTTTCAGATTGGGACTCTTGGATGCAAAGTCTTCAGTGTAACGCACAAGCGGATCTGTTGTGAACCTTCACTAAATGCTCTGTACTGATTTCAACTCTCTGTCTCCCGTTGCAGGTTTTCTGGAGCAACCTGTGGCTTGGCTTTAGTGTTTGTCTTTCCTGCTTTAGTCCAGATGATCTCCCTGAGGAGGCAGGGGGTTCTCCGCTGGCCCTCGGCCCTCTTCCACACTTTCCTGATCCTGCTGGGCGTGGCCAACCTGCTGGCTCAGTTCTTCATGTAGAGAAGATGTCAGACATGGACACTCTCAAATATTTAGAAGCTAGATTAAAATATGTGATTTGAGATCTCAGTAGAATAATGAAGTGCATAACTGCATTGATGAATTACGTGATTCATCAGGACAACGGTGCTCTAAATGAATGATCATGTTGCTGTTTCCCTGGATAATGAAATAAGGAACTGTTTGCTAATAAGTTCATCAAATCCTCTTTAAAGATGAAGCTAATGTTTCATTCATAACTTGTTTTTTATTGCAGGTTTACATTTGTTACACAAACTGGTTTACAGCTTTACTGGATGTTATGATCACATGGAGTTGAGTCTGGCTGACACCGGGAGAAAATATATATATATATATATATATATATAAATATATATAACTTTGTGATTATGATGACTGTTATTATGTTTTAAGGGCGGCCATGTTGTGTGCATATTTTTGAAGAATCTTGAAATATTTATGAGCAGTGTTCATTTACTTGTTGACAATTTTCTATATACTTTGTCCGTTATATTTAACTAATGATAGGATACACAAAGGGAATATATGCGTGATAATAAACAATAGGACAAACTGTAGTTCCTGTTCCTGTTTTCTATCCAATTGATGAGACGAGATCAAGCTTTAGTCATTCCCAAGGAAATTGCAACAGCTGCTCTACAAATTTGGAAAGTGCAAATATCTAGAGTGCAAATCTAAAAACATACACAATGCCAATTAATATAAAAAGGGAAGGCCTAATTTCAAGGTAGTATGCATGGAAATAGACCTGTAATACTGATGTATAAGAAGGAGCGCAAATTGCCGTCTGAAAGCAGTGAAAATGTTACTGATTGGCATATTTTTCACAATCCTTTTATTTATTTGTGCATTGTTAATTGTTGTTTAGCATTTAAACATTGAACTGTATTTGGTAATCTGAAATTTAAGATTGTTTTGGCGCGCTGCTGCGTGTCACATGAAAGTGCAGGGAGGTCCCATCGCTCTCCGGTAGATGGAGGTAATGTAACTTTTATGGCTGCTGCAGAGAAATGATAATAAAAATGATGACCACAAATATCTTAACTGATATACTTTTAGAAACTGCTCTAAGGAACCCTGTGTCCAACTAGTTGATGCCACGTGCCTGGAAAGACTCATAGCAGACAAGAACCAACCATTGGGGGTCAATCTTCACACTTAAACCAATTTTCTGAAGTATAAGACCCCTGTCCTTTATGGCCATATCTTTCTCGTTTTACAAGCATCTACATTTCTGAGGAGCAGAAAAGACACTGAGACGCATCAAGTTGTAATTAAAAGATGGAAGGAAACCCAGTTTTAATGCAAAGTAATATATATGTTTAGTTAAAGGTAGAGTGCCTTAATGTGGGGTTTGGACCGTCGGTTGACCTCCAATATTCCTTGACATGTAATCCACATCTGTGATTCCACTTTTCTATTTTGGTAAATTTCACTTTATATAACTTAAATACTCATGCTAGTCATAAGATGTAGATCAAGTATTACATAGGCCTATTCTTTTATATGAATCATTTGATAAGATCCTACCTCAAGCAATACATATGAAATTGCTTCACAACCTGCCTGGTGCTTCTTAAACTCAACTGCTGTATGGTGGATATATCTTTTTAAAATAAATTAAATTGATAAATGTCAAACAACAAATGTAATTGATAATCAATGATATAAGTCACTGATTACACATGCAATCATATTCATTTAAATGTAGTTCATTTTGCAAATGTCATCGTTGATCCATTTATTCTCCTATGAGTGATTGTCCAATAAATATTGCATTTATAAATAACTTGATTATTTGATCTGTGTGTGTATATTCAATAATACGTCACTGTACACCATGAGAAGAACTTAGTAGCAATCCTGATTCTGAGACTTGAGATCAAAGTATTCAAGTATTTTCTGTTTTTCCCAACAATTGGTTGGTGTCCTAAATTTGATCTAATGTTTAAATCGGTCACCTAAAGTAATTGTGTCGTATGTCTGAGTGCCATCACTCTTAATACTAGTTCAGGGGTTTGTTTTTCATAATTGAGATCATGCTTTGGGTGAATGACATCCCACCAGCTATTTTCTGACAATAATTTAGTTTTCTTTATTGGTTTAAATTTATTCTGATGAAAGTCCAGTTATTCTCAGTAAACTCAGTAAGAAGGAGGTTACCCAGATGCATGAGTCATGGTTCCTTCCACATTCAACATAACACACAACAGTGACTAGTGTTTAACTAGTTTTTTTTCTACCAGGGATTCCCCCTCTATGCCCAGCG
Organism: Cyclopterus lumpus; assembly: GCF_009769545.1. NCBI lineage: Eukaryota > Metazoa > Chordata > Actinopteri > Perciformes > Cyclopteridae > Cyclopterus > Cyclopterus lumpus. The sequence goes on from NC_046977.1 coordinate 19,011,688, forward strand.
CACTCCAGGTCCAGCACTTCCTGGGGTTGAGGTTCAGAGAGTACCCTGTGGCAGTGAGTGGGATCAAACCCCTTGTGCATTTTGCCTGGAAAAACCTGAAACTGAATGAGCCAATGGAAATCCTGCCATTTGGAGTAGCCACTAGCCCCTGGTGAGCAACCTTTGCACTGCAGAAACGTGTGAGGGTTCATGTAGCAGGGAATGAGGATGTTGAAGAGTCATTCATGTTGACAATGGTCTCTGGCGCTGCTAAGCGCTAGTTGGACCAGATGTGCAACCTGCTGGCAACTGGTGGGTTCAAGATCTGTCACTGGGCACGTAACTATGGTTATTTCTCATATCTCAGTTGAAGTCAAATACAAAACCACAGAGCTCTGGCTTCTGGGAAAGCACTCTGACCCACAATAACCCACTTTGGGACTGAGCTGGCACTGCTTTTCTGAAAGGCTTGGCTCCAAAATCCGACCGCTGGAGACATTTGTGCCTACCATGTACCATGTGGCCACCCGGCATTAGGTGTGCTCATCCCATACACTACACGTTTGAGGACGTTGTGAGCAAAAAAGAGCTTGGATGATCCCAACCTTTTACCCAATCTCACGTTGGGGATCAAGCTGGGAGAAGGAACTACCAGAATTGGTTAACATAAGATTGCCTAGATATGCACATCGATAGTTGGACCCAGCAGACTCAAAATAAAACCTGCATGAGTTTTTGCCGCATCTAAGCAGGCCTATGGATCTGTGGCCTACCTGGTGATGGAGAGTGCAGGCAAAGTTCATGTCACTTCTCTGGTGCCCGGCTCACGTGTCGCACTAAAGTAGCCACTGTCAATGCCATATCATGAACTTTGTGCAGCATTAACAGGGCTTTCATTCTGCATGAGGAACTCCCAATACCCATCAAGTAAACCTATCTCTGGTCTGATTCGACCACAGTCTTATTTTGGCTGAAACGGCACACTGTATCAGAACGTGTCTCCCCTTTACCGGCCTTGCGTAATGTTTCAAGGCTAGCCACTCTCTCCAGCTCAAGAGCATTGATGTGGCAGAGCTTGTGTTCTCCCCAACGTCCTCCAACTGTTCGAACCTCACAGAACGCTCCCCAACCATAGAGGGAGGCATCAGTTTTCATCACTTTTATTGAGGTGATTCAGCCAGAACAAGAGTGTCTCTCGACACTTATTTCCCAGTTCTGCGGAAACCCCAACCTGAGAAGGTGATTGACCAGTAACAGGTGCTGGTCGGTGTGTTAACATTTGAAAATGAAGTTTCCGTTATGTATTGTTTACTGTCCTCAGATCCAATATTGGACGCCGAGTACAGCGGTCTTTCATGGCAACAAGGAAATACCTGGAATAAAATCCGCAATTCATCTCCTCGCCTACCGGATGGCGCCCTTTTCCAACCAAGAGAGAATTGTTTAAAACTATTGTTTGCATGACACAAATTAAATTGAATTAAATTAAATTCGTATAGCCCAAAATCACAAATTACAAATTTGCCTCCAAGGGCTTTACAATCTGTACACATACGACATCCTTGGTCCCGGGACTTCACATCGGATCAGGAAAAACTGCCCCCTTTAACAGGCATTTGTGAGTCTAATTTATTTGTAAATCCTTCTGTGTCAAAAAAAAACCGTTGACTCATTAGTAAACAAATAATTAAGGCTATGACAAAACAATATATATATATTTATAAATCAAACATATTTGTAAATTGTTCTGTGCACATTTGTAAATCTTTGTATTTGCATTTTTAAGTCTCTCTTTGTGCATTTGCAATTATTGAGACTGATCTGACCCCATAGTGGTGTATATGTGGTTGGTGTACTTGTCGTGCGGCTTTCGATGGCACAAAGAAATATTGTCATGGTGGACTTTTACTCTAAATTAATCTAAACGTGGGTGAAAAAACTAATTAAAAATGGCAATAAATAGCATTAAATTAAAATATATGAACAAATAAAGTGCTGATTTAATACACATTATACAACTATTTTGCATGCGACATCCTCTATCCCAGCACCCTCGTCATCACAAAGAATATCCTAAATTTCTATCTCCAGAAAACAGTATATTCACACCCTCCTAAATTAGTTATTTTTTGTACATAATCAATAGGATGCATTATACACTGATTGTGTCATTAGAAAATCAAATCAGAACTGTCAAATACATCAAAGCTATTTCCCCCTAATTATTTTTCTCTACTTTCCTTCCATTGACATTCAGATCCATTCCAATGGATTGATGTTTTGGAAAATATCTTGTTTATAATATATTGATATGTATATGCAGTATAAAATCTCATGTTTATTTTAAACACAGTTCAAATACAAATGATGTACTTTAACTATGATCAAATGTGCCTCAAACACTCTTTTGCCTCACAGCTGGCCATGTTTGCTTAAAAGTGACTGTGATTCTAATGCAGTGCACTTAAGATAATGTGAAATGCTAATTGGCTTAAAGACATTCAATCCAATTAGTAATCGTCCGTGCATTTGGGATAACAATAATCATAGAAAAGTTCTGTCGATTTGACTGATCGTGGGTATCTGAACAGTTTAACACCAGCATTGATGTATTTTATCACAGTACAGTCATTTGACTTAGTTTACAGCACCAACATATATGTTTGAGGATGCAATAGCCCTATAAATGATTAAAGACCAGTGATCATCACCTCAGTTGTAATAAGAGCATTAATTCCTGTGGCAATATCCCAATTTGATAAGCCAAAGTAGGGTAACGTGTAATATAATAACCCATTTTAACAAACTGTGGAAGGGTGATTTGCAAAATAGGTTCAGAAGGATGTTAAGTTAATTCAGAAACTGGTGCGGACATGCAATACATGTACATATGTGTGTGTTGTTGTCTCTGTTGTTCTGTGTTTTAGTTGTGTCTATATTACATGTATTGTTTACTGTGCCTTGCCACAAATTGCCCCTTCTGGGACATTAAAGTTGTCTAAGTCTCAATTTGTTTGTCTTATGTTCAACTGATGAAACTCAAGCAAATTTCTGGTTGTCTTACTGATATCTGCACACTACCTGAAGCTCAGCCTAATAAAGACTGATCTGATCCATTCATGACCTCTCCACTACTATTGATAACTCTGTGGTCTCCCCAACTCAGATTGCAAAGAAGCTGGGTGTGACATCGGACATCGGATGACTAGCTGTCCTTCACTGTCAACATCACAACAACAGCAAACTCCTGGATTTATTCTCCGCAACATCAGGAACATACATCTATTCCTCACCCGGGATGCTGAGCCAGTTCTGGTCCAGGCGCGAATCATCTCATGCCTAGACTTCTGCAAGTTGCTCCTGGCTGGTGTTGCTACATGGGACATTCGACCTCTGAAGCTTATCCAGAATGCAGCCAGTTCTCTCACACTACACCGCTCATCCACACCCTGCACTGGCTCCCGGTGACTGCTTGAACCGCCCACGTTGCTTTGAAAGGCTCAGGCCCATCCTTCATCCAGTACATGGTGAAACCATACACCCCAGCCCGTCCTCTACGCTCTGCTACTGTGGTATTCCCTCACTGCCAGGGGGGCCCAGCTACTGCTCAACAAAATCGCCACTGTTTGCTATCCTGGCTCCACAAGAATGACATGAACTCCCCATTGACATCAGGAAAAGCAGACACTCTATCATCTGCCCTTGCAGACTGCAACACAAGACTGCACCTTGACTTATAAAATAAAAAAATAAAACAAATATTTACAAATCTCTTATTGTTTCTAATTGTAGCACTTTAAATAGATCAGCATATTTAATGAAGTTGGAAGACTTTCCTGATTCTTGCACTTTTTGAGATGTACCCAGATGGATGAATGCACTTATTGTAGTTCCTTTGGGATAAAAGCGTCAGCTAAATAATATATAAATGTAATGTAATGTATTACACACATGACTGCTCCTCTTGACTTATGACAAGTTAAACTTCATTTGAACCCAAAGAGATCAGCATACACTTGGAGATTAGTGGAAATAGTTAAGACTGCATCTAAAAATATATATTTTTATTTATAGAGTTTGAAAAAGTAAATTTAGCTTTGTTTTGTATTTTGATACACCTCCATATTTCATTTCTATCTGTTAAGCATGTATAAAACATTGGTGCATGTGCTTTGTTTGCTCTTGTGGAAAGTGATTTCTCTTAAGACTCAGGGTCCCAGAAGTGGCAGGAAATTGATAAATGAGCATGATTACTTTTTGTTTGTGCAAATTGCATAGATCAATGGGCAATATAAAGCAAATTAAAGAATATTACGTATTTATTTTCATCACTCATGCTGCATTGATGTATAACACAACAGCATCTAGTGTTTGTGTGTGTGTGTGTGTGTGTGTGTGTGTGTGTGTGTGCGTGCGTGTGTGTGTGTGTGCGTGTGTGCGTGCGTGTGTGTGTGTGTGCGTGCGTGTGTGTGTGCATGTGTGTGTGCGTGTGTGTGTGTGTGTGCGTGTGTGGGTGCGTGTGTGTGCGTGTGTGTGCGTGCGTGTGTGTGTGTGTGCATGTGTGTGTGCGTGTGTGTGCGTGCGTGTGTGTGTGCGTGTGTGTGTGTGTCTGTGTGTGTGTGTGTCTGTGTGTGTGTGTCTGTGTGTGTGTGTCTGTGTGTGTCTGTGTGTGTGTCTGTGTGTGTGTGTTTGTGTGTGTCTGTGTGTGTGAGTCTGTATGCGTGTGTGTGTGTGTCTGTGCGTGTGTGTGTGTGCGTGTGTGTGGCTGTCTCTCAATACCTTCTGTTGTCAAATGAATACAGCAAACAGTTCAATGTTCATTCTCGTCCTATTGTATTTCTATAAGTTCCATTCAGAATTGTGAGCTTCTTGGCTTACAAAGAATACTTTTTGAGAAATCATTTTTTTCCCTTTTCCAACCCAGACACCACTTGGCAAGGCCAATGAGAGCCAGGGGAGATCATACATACATACATATATACATGTGGAAATAAATATATGAATAAATAAATGTGGAAATACACAAATTAATTAATTAACACTTTATTTTGTATATATTTATATAGTCGATCAATTCATTTATTCATTGTTTAATCTCTCATGCTCATTTATTTAGTGATCTATTTCTTCTGTCACTGTTTAAGCCTCCATACAGGATGAAAATGCTGAGAAGATAATCAATGCAGGTCCCTAATTCAGGGCCTGACAGGAAGTCCTCTGCCTCAGATACCATTACTGGTATTAATTCTATCCGCGGATGGGAAAGGGTCACAGCAGTGTCAGTGTTCAGTGTGGCGGTGACCTGACCTCTGTGACTGTCTTCATCTTGTTTAAGCCCTGACTCCTCAAGAAGACTTTAGATTGTCCTGCTAGCCTATTAGCCCGCGTGGTGGGGGGTTGGGCAGTTTATTGGCGGTCTGGGGGATTTCTGTCACACTCGCATGCTATTAAAGGAAGTGTTAGTTTTGTGATCAATATCCCCAGTTTATGTCTGATCAAACTGGACACCAAAATAAATGTTGTAGAATGATCTGGCATATTCTGTGTGTTTATATTTTGATATTTTATGTTATGTTTTAATAACGGAAATGACTAGGCCTGATTTGTATTTTAGTTATTTTTAGCAATTTCTTGGTATTCAGAATATTACAAAAAAAAGTTTATTTACAAATAAAGCACCCTCTCTGATAGTGATTTTGCACTCCAGAAATGTCCTCCTAGCAATGATAATCGAGTATTGAGAGTTATAACAAAACCACGGTACGTTATTTCTACCTTTATCCACGACCATGTGCTCTGTTGCAACCATCTTGATTACTATAGGCTGGGTTCATAGCAGACATTTTGACTTAGAACAGTAGGTCAGGCACAGGTGTTGCTAATATATATATATATATATATATATATATATATATATATATATATATGTGTGTGTGTGTGTGTATCTATTATTTTTCCTCATTATTATCATCTGTGTTATTATGTTATTACACTAATGAATATATATACTTTAGAAGAGTAGAACACAATGGCTGTATCCTCTTGGGGTGGATCATATGTCTGCTTCACCGGCTCCTTCCCCTTGACAAGAAACACACCCTTTAGTATCAGCATGATCAACGGGGAGTGGTGCTGGGGAGGGGGTGTGGGGGGGTGGGGGGTGGGGGGTGGCTACAACAGTTTGCCTCTCTGGGATTCGCTGACATGCACTCTAATTGGATCAAGTATGAACTTGCTTAGCTGGATGCTTTGTGCTGGGATTGGGAGCAGCCTGCAAAGAGAGCACGGACACCACCAGACAGGAAGAGAGGCAGAGAGGGAGGAGACCAAAGACTGCCCTGCTCGCCACTTGGGAAGGAAAGACTGAGAGAGGAGGGGTGAGAGAAGAAAAAGGGGAGTATCCCGTCTTCTCTGCCCTTCTCTGCTACTGCAGCCCTCCCCCTCTCTATGCTTCTCTTTCTCTCTCTTTCCCCTTACTCATCTGTTTCTGTGGCTGTGCTGAGAGGAAGGGCACCTGCCGCTCCCTGATGATTCAGCCTTTCAGCTACTTGGAGCTCCACAGACGAGACAGCATGTCCCTCCTGCCACTGCAGTGCCTGTCCGTCCTGTCCTCTGCACTACAGCTACTGCAGCTGGCCCGTCACATCCACACCGCCTCTTCTGCCCAAGTGCTCAGGTGAGTGAGTGCTACTGTTCCACCGCTGCTCTCTCGTAGACCATGCCGAACATTTAAGGAATCAAATTCTCTGGCAATCTTTTTTTGTTTTTGTCTGCAGCCAATTTGACAGTTCTATTTTTAGGCTGATTGCGTTTCCTGTGAGGGAGCATGAGTAAGGAGCTCTTTTCCCTCTTGCGCAGAAGGCGGTCTACATCCTTTCCAGACTGTTAAAACGGTTCAACTCACTCTGAAGAGCATTTGTACCTTCCTCTAAAATCCCAGCTCTGACTCTGCAGCCTCATGATGGAGAACATACTCGAGGAGACTGGTGGCAGACAGCCACTGTGTGATGCTCTGAGTTAAGCGCTGAGGTACTCAGAGATCCTTCATCCAGCAGTTGGAAAGGATGACTGAGGGAATGGAGGACATCTCTTCTGGGCCAGCTCCCCCTCCTGGATCAGTCTCCCCCGCAAGGTCTACTCTGGACACTGGACAAGTCCCAGAGGAGAAACCAGAGGAGACAGAAGCAGCTGTCCGGGAGAGTGGGGAGGAGGGTGCAGAAGGAGGTGGTGTTGGTGATGGGGAACATTTGGGGGCTTTGGGAATAGTGGCTTTGCCAGGGACCTGCTGCGTGTGCATAGAGATGGAACAGATTAACAATTGCCTGCACTCTGAGAAAATCTGCATTCTGCCCATCCTGGCCTGTCTGCTTAGCTTAGCCCTCTGCACAGCTGGCCTCAAATGGGTCTTCGTGGATAAGATCTTCCAGTACGAACCACCAACACACTTAGATCCCAAACGCATTGGACAGGACCCAATTATAATATCAGTTACACCCACACTGGGACTAACTATGTCCATTCCTCATTCAAGTCCGTCGTTTGCCTCCTTGACCACCGTCACTACTCCAGGACATCCTGATGTTTTAATGGAAGAGAAATCTACCCAAAGTCCGCCCATGCCTGAGCCTCCACGAGTGACTCAGTCTGATCCCTCTGTTACACTGAAATACAACGCGGAACGTCCCACCGTCCCAAAACAGACTCCCCGCCCTCAGACAACACAGGCATTAAACGACATCATCATCCCAACAATATGTAAGTACCCAACACTAAACTGTGAAAGCTCTTTCAGACAATAGGATATATTTATGGGCTATAAGCTGGAGTCCTATATAACCTTGGACTATTTGCATCATTGTTGAGACGAGCTCAGCGTGTTTATGAAAAGGATTCAAATGTTTTGTCTGCTTTATCACTGAGTTTGTCAAATGTGCGTTCTATCAACTGTGCCAGGAAGTGTCAGGACTTTGCCTGAATGCAGACACATTGTGACTTGCAGAGTGCAGCATAGAGGCCCATGACTAAGCCTCTGAAATTGTGCTACACAGATAGGCGTGCTGGAAATAATAGTTTTATTCAAATCTACCTTACCCATACAGTGGTTGAATGTATCATTTCTAATATTCACTCCTTCCTCTTAAAGTATTATCCATCCATTAATGTTCTTACGGTGTTATTTTGAATTTCTTAGCTGATAGGAAGCATAGAATATTAAAGATCCCTAAAATGTGTCAGTGCACATTTTCATTTGTATGAAAAAGTAAAAATCAATAAATGATGAGGGACACAAACTGGAACTGCAGGCTGTGGTACCGGGAGACTTCCTGTTTTCTGTCTGTGCTCCATTTCAAGGTCAGAGCTTGCTGGAGGCTAATTGATGCCCCCTCCATCCCTCCACCGCAGGGAAAAACAACCCACTAATACCGTCTGTCTGCAGCGGCTCGGCACTATGACATGTCTGCTGTAGACACGTCGACGTGTGCTCTTACGCTGTCTCTGGGTCAGCTCAACTAACATGAAAGTAGTGGACGGGGGTCTCTTGGTTTCCTCTGGGAAGGTGTGCTGCTTTCTTACTTTAATCAGCACCACAGAGAGATGATGGGCTAAGGGGTTTAAATGATTATGTTATTAGGGTGGGGGGGATCCTTCTCTTGGAAGAAAATGTGATAAACAAGCTTTATTGATGCTCTCTCACTCGTGCACCTTATTTCCAATGTCTTAATTATTGAAAACATTATATGTTTATGAATAATTAATAGTACTGATTAGAAACCAAAAACGTCCCAACTTTATTGTCTAGAGTTGGAAAACAGTTATACATTTATTTAATCTCACAACAGTGGAATGTAGATTGGTTCAAGTACTGTACTTTAGTCGACTACAATTTGGGGTACTTCATTACATCTTAGATTTACATATGGACAGATTCAAATTTGTACAAAATATACAAAATGTAATCAACTTACTTATCATGACAAAGCCAGAGAAAAATAAAAATAACACCCAGGTCTATAATGTATTATGGATATACTGATAATGCCTCATAATCTGCATATAACGCTGTATACTTATAGTTATAAGCACTCATAAATATCCATATTACTGTACAACAATAATAAGACATTATTTATTATTAGTACACACATCATTTTTTAATGACTTATTAGGTCATATAGCATAATACTTCATAATTGCTGGTCACTTACTAACATGTGTTTGACATATAGTATATTACACATCTCATAGTTGTATACATAATACTCTTTTTATATTAGAATAATTGTTATAATATGCCTAAACCTCAGGAATTTCTTACTTCACTTAAAGCACCACTAAGAGTAATTTATAATCATATTATAATGTATAACAGAGATTATAATGCATCAGATTATAATGTTTTAGAACTAAGAGAATTTTGAAGTATTAAAAAGCGTTTACTTTTAGTTTCACATAGTGAGCGAAAAGTGGTTGAATGTAATAAACGGGTCAAATTAAAAACTTTTCATGGCTGAAGCTTGCGAACAAAACTCATTCCTTCTTCAAGTTGAGCAAAAGGTGGACAAACTGAAAAGGGTCTACTTTTCTTCCTCTCACATTGTCAGTGAATTTGAAAGAGTTCTGTTCCTGGTCAACTTCAGCTTTAATGGGGCCTCAGTCCTCTTTCTGTTCTCACTATAGTCCTTCCTTCGTCATTGCTTTTTTTTGGTCAACCTCTGGTTCTGAAAACTGAAGCCAATGCGAAAATGCCTTAAACCTTTCTCTACTGGCCAGCAGGGGGCGACTCCTCTGTCTGCAAAAATAAATCTGATTGTATAGAAGTCTATAGAAAATGACTATTTCTCTCTTGATTTTATTCCCTCAGTAAACATTGTAAACATGAGTTTATGGTCTCAATCTCTAGTTTCAAGTATTCTTCAATACAGCATGATGTTCATTTAGTAAATGATGGCCCATTTTGAGTAAGATAGACCTTAAAGCAGGGAATGTTTTAGGGCGGGGCTACCTTGTGATTGACATGTCACTACCGCTACCAGAGCCCTACATGGCGTCTCTACATCACTCCTAAATACATGTCACAATACCAACAAAGGCATACAAAGAAAAACTATACATACATATCACTAAAGATACCTCTGTACTTCATGGAAGCCTTTCATGTGGTTGTCGACCATGTGACCATATGATGTGGACCCTTCAATGTTTCTCTTTCTTTAAGGACTATGTCTGTTATCTGCTCTACCACTGAGACATATAGACTGTAGCTCAGTGGTAGAGCAGGGTTGTCCTTCAATCAGAGTATCGTCAGTTCGATCCCCGGCTCCGCTGGTCCAAGTTCGATGTGTCCTTGGGCAAGGCACTTAACCCAAATTGCTCCCTGTGAGTGTGTATATATGATTAGTTAGAGTCCTGATGAGCAGGTGGCACCTTGCATGGTAGTGTTACAGCGCTTTGAGTGGTCCAGAGAATAGAAAAGTACACACCATTTACATAAGAGGCATAATCATTTATGTATCTATCTATATTAATTCATATTATATATACCTATACAGTATCTACATTTATCTATTGTGAGACTTTTTCTTGAGGGACTTAACATATTTATATTCGTTGACAGTCTGTACATATGTTCACTCACTCACACATTGACTCATTTATAGATCCATTGCAGATATCGTGGCCCGGCTGCTTAGTGTTTTACTTTATCTCTATTTTTTTATCATTATTATCTTTTGGTTTGGTCCTGTACTCATACCTGTACCTCTCCTGTGTTTCATTGGAATTGCTGCTATGATACCTGAATTATCTTATCTTGTCTTAAGTAGGCAGCACAGTAAAATCGGAATTGTGGAATTAACTCGTATAGTGTTAAAATTAACACTATACGCCAGTGTTTATATAATCCACTCGGGTTCAGTGTTAAAGTTACACTTTGGATAGTGTTAATATGTTAACTCTTTCATAGTGTTAAATATCTAACACTCACAGTGTTGTATTATGACACATAAAAGTGTATTTTTTACACTAAATTGTGTTGTTTCCTTTCACTAAATGTGTTAACATCCAACATTCACGGTGTTGCATTATGACACATAAAAGTGTATTTTTTACACTAAATTGTGTTGTTTCCTTTCACTAAATGTGTTAACATCCAACACTCACGTTGTTGCATTATGACACATTGTATGTGTATGTGTTTAGATTAGTTAAAATGTGACGTAGCAGTGAACAAATACAACAAATCATTTAAACAAATGTTTCCATTTCTTCAGAAAATGTATTCCAAGCACCATGGGCACAACTTAACTACATACCGTATGCACATTTACAAAGAAAATAAAAGGTACAACATATAGGCTCTCATCTTTACCATAACCACTTTGTAGGTCAAAGGGTTTGTATATTACAAGACTGTCTGCTTTGATTACATCTTTCTCATTACAGTTTGACAAATGAAACACTTTAACATATTTTTAAACTAGTTTAAGACTTTTGCTCTTAACTCATGGACTCTTGGAGACTCATCTGTTGTTGTAACATCGATGTTGTAGACAGTTGTCTGCACGAAGGTGAAGAGTGGGACAAGGGTTTCATCATAGAGGTTGAACACATAGTGGGATTTAAACAGTTCATCAAAAGCACCCAACGAGCTGGTGGCTTTGCACGGGATGAGCTGTTTGTCCACTACGATGTAGAAGGCATCAATTCGGTTTTGGGTTCGGCCAACAGCAAGGATGTATGGTTGTTCAGCCACTCTGCCCTGCAGGTGTTCAACGATGCTGCAGCATGACTAAACAAAACAGAACAAACACCTTAGAGTGGCACTTCAAATTATCAGCCACACATTGGTACTTGCTGTTCCTTGACAGTTTAATAGATCCACCAGTTTGACCAGTCATCTAGCCCCTTGTCTCACAAGCGTAAACTTTACTGGGAGTGTGTTCCTTCCAAAATTAACTGTGACTTCATTTGGGAGGAAAATACTCCCAGTTAAGCATGCGTAAGAATCTGAATTATCACTTCAAAGTAGCATAGAAAAAGGAAGAATTAGCACGTTTTCAAATGATCACTGCATACTTGGGTCTATAAGAGAAAAGAATAGTTGATTTGCTACTGTGTGTGTGTGTGTGTGTGTGTGTGTGTGTGTGTGTGTGTGTGTGTATGTATGTGCACAAAGTCCTTAATGTTTAGGAATTATTGTGAAGTTTGCAACATTGAGTTTCCTTTTTTGCAAACTTGAGTTAATGAAACTGAAAAACTGGCTTGTGGGATCAGATGAGACCGACGTACCTTGTGAAAGTGCAACATTTTGCCCGCTGCACCATTGGGACTTATTTTGATCCTCTTCCGTCCAGCTGTGGGTGGCAAGAGATGGAGAAGGAGCAGCAGAGAAGCCATGTTACTGTCCCAGTCTGCCAGGAGCAAAAACAAGACAACAAAAAGTCATTAGTATGTACTGGAATGCACACAGATAATATCACCAGCCATTTGGAATATAAACCATGCATTTCATGTAACTTACTGCTGTGATCGTTCTCTGCGAGGTTTTTATCTGCCGTCAGAAGTCGGCACAGTTCAGCTGTCTGAGTGAGGTATTACTATTATTATATTACAATATTATTATATTATTATCAATGCTTCCTATTTAGCATGTCAAAATAAACCAAAAGTGCCTGCAGCAAGAAGTATACTGCCTTCTTCTGACATCATAAGACAAATAGCACCAAGTAAAATGATACAAATAAATAAATAATGCACAGCACAGAAAATATCTTGGAAGAAAACTGCCACTTAAACAGTGTGCATGCAGGAGATGTTACTCACCTGCACTGATGAAATCCAAGTATGTGAACTATTGCTGTAATCTGATGTACTTCTTTATCCAGTGGTACTTCACCTTCAGCAGCATGATATCTTGCAGAAACTGCCAATGGTGGAAAAAACTAGCCTATGGTTATTAAAACCACTTGTTTCACTTGAATTCCTCTGTTGGACAGTGCATTTATTTCAACCAGGAGAGACTTGTTTAAAAGAAAAGAAAAGAAAGAAATGTACACTTTTATTGATCCCCGTGGGTAAATTCCTCTCTGCATTTGACCCATCCTCAGTTATTAAGGAGCAGTGGGCTGCAGTGAAGCACCCGGGGAGCAACTGGGGGTTCAGTGTCTTGCTCAAGGACACTTCAACATGAACTATGGGGAGAGCGGGGATCGAACCGGGTACCTTGTGGTACAGCCGACCCCAAAATGTTTAGAATCTAACAATAATTTATTACAATTGCATAACATTTGAATGGCGATTGGTCTCCATCCTGAATTTGGATAATCAAGGGGTAGTGATGTTGAAGTCTGATAAGGTAGAATTCCCCCGGAGTCCAGACACTGGTGGTGAAGAAGGGAGTTGCTGTAATTCGATGAAGAATGAGGAGCATGACTGATGCTGATTGGAGGTGCTTGGGTGGAGGTGGGTCACAACTGTTTTGAACTGAAATGACAACTGACAGCAGCAGAGAGGAGAACCTATTCAAAAGTGTTGACAACAATGTGATTGGCTAAAGGAAACTGCGCAGAAACTGGTTGGTTCATTAAAAGTGTACGCCCCCCAATCAGCTAATGGAGTAATCCAGGGAGAATTAGAGACTGAGAAGTGGCGGTAATGCACCAATAAGATGCATGCCAACCGCTGTTAAACCACAAGAAGAAGAGACTGAGGTTATGAATGAAAAGGAGTGTCGAGAGTGTCTCCCTGAATGAACTTCCGCTTAAGCTTCATGTGTTCAGGATTCGGATCATATTGGGCTCTTAGCTTTATTTTCTGTGCCTTCATTTTGGATGTGAGTGGGTACGTTTTCTCATTTCTGCTTTTAGTAATCGTCACTGTCTCTGATATATGAGACATCCTGGTTTTGAACTGTCCGTGGGAAGAATGACCATATGTGAGTCTGTCCATTCTTAGTTGAAGTCTCTGGTTAAACTGTCAACTTTTCTCTTGAACGCCATGTGAAATAACTTCTCTGACTCACGTATTAGTCGCCAACTACTCTCTCTCTCTCCCCCATGTGTGTAAATCTCACTCGAGTCGGGAAGCTTAGAACTCTGTTTGCATTGTTCTACCAAAGTGATTGCACATTGTATTTGTTTTTGTCTGATGGAGCAATCTGGTTTACTTGAAAGTGATTGCAATTTTATGTATTTTATTATTTGAAAAAGCACAGATGGAAGAGTCACTAAAAGTTATTTCAATAAAAATTCAGCACCTACCATTTTTGTTGAGGCGGTGGGGCGTGACAGAACAAGTTTGAGAACCACTGCTCTAGTGGTAGTTTCCACCATTCCAGATGTTGCACTTACCACACACAATTAATTAAAGATATAATAACAAGTTTTAAATTATATTGAATTGCCGCTTAACATTGAGTACCCAGATTTGCAATTTGAACATTTAAAAGATGATTATTTAATCACACAAAGTAAGGTCTTTAAAATATCATCGCCAATTAGCAAAATATGAGTGCTATAGTATACTGAATTTCAAAGGCTCACTGAAAGAAGATGAAATATAATAGAAAGGGTTGTTTTGTTAATTATCCTGGCAGTGAGATTAGGGCAATACTACTACTACTTGTCCAATGTGGGATTATTGGTATTTTTGTTCTGAGCTAAAGTGTGTCCACTCTGTGGCCACTATGTACTCGCTCTGTCCTTAGGATAGCTACAAAAGCACCTCTTTAACTCAAATGTGTAATGATAATAAAATGATGAATTGTTGTTCAATAAAAATAATGTCACGCATTTAAAACACAAAACGTGCAGACAAATGTCAGAGCCTATTTGGAGATGGATTGGATAATTTACAATAAAGATCTCCTTACCATTCAAATGAGATGATCATGAAACATGTGCAGGAAGTAATGAGAGAGTATCAACATTATTATTACTCATCCACATTAGCTTAGCACTAAGTCAAAAGAGCGAAACAGAAAACAATGTAGCTCATGCTGGTGAGAGAAAATGAATAAAGGTAAGCACAGAGGATTGCTGTGGTGCCGCTCCAGGAAAAATTGTCAAGTAACGATGGGTTCTCTTGTCTTCAGTTGCTAAAAATAAATACATAATACATAAATAAATATATGAATAGATAAAAATAAAAAAAATCCAAGATTATTTTAATTGGCAATCGAGCACAGATTGTCAAAATATCTTTAGAAATTGAGATCCAACAATTTAACAATGTTATTTAGGTAAACAGCTAAAGCTTCGGGTGTAAACTGATGTTAACTTTTTTTTATTTTAAAACCACACTTACAACTGACTGATTTTATTTAGTTTGAATTTGATTACGTTGTGTTCACAAAATGTATACATATAATACAGTATTTGATTCACATTAGATCATTTTTCACTTCCACTGTGATTCCAGTTAAACATGAAGAGAGATTTCTCTGCTGGTGCAGTGCATCATGGTTTGTCCTTGACCACACTTGACAGAAACACCATCCGCTGCAGTAAACTGATTGCCCTGCAAATAGCCTCCAACCAAGTTCTGCCCAAAGAGCCTGGACAGCAATGAAGTGAAGTGGCCTGGTGGCTAAGCTCCAGCCCTGTGTCACTGCCCACTGGTTTAATGTTTCTGATCCACAAGCAAAAACTAAGCAAAGAAATCTGCATGGATATCTGTACTTCATCAGGCATGATGAGGGTGGGAAAAGCTGCTCTGGTTTGAGCACTATAGACACACCATTATGTTGCCCATGCGTGGGCTTATTAACCCAGGGTGTGCATGGATTTACTGATTGACATTGATTTGAATGGCCTCCGAGTGGCATTGCCCTGGAGAGATAGTAGTGTAATAATAGTGTTCTATCTCTCCACACATATTCCATATGTATAGGACTTGGTAAGGCACCTTGTGAGAAGACCAAGTAGACTGATGCAGCTGCAGCTTCTCAAGACACTGGTAATCAAATGAGACGTCCCCACCACCAGAGTGCTCAAACAAACCCCTTATATACACTATACACACACACACACGACAAGGCCCAGGAGGTTGCTATGCCCCGTGTAAAGTGCATGGTCTGGCAGGAAATGACAGTAGCCCTCATGCGCTGAAAGACCCTGTAGCTTCCCCATTTTCTTAGCTGACATCACTATACGCAACCATGTAATGGGACTGGAAGGGCTCCTGTCATAGAGCTGCCAGAACATGGCCTAGGTCCTAAGTCTCTGATTGCCTTTCAGGATCTGAGTGATGAGGCTGCATTCGCCCTCAGCCAGCCTATTAGCCCCAAACCTAAGTATCCTTGATAGCTGCCATCATGCCTCTAAGGGCCGAAAGTGATTTAACAGCCTCAAGTAACCCCTACAGTTACTGGAGCACCTCCAGAGCTGTACAAGCCAGTGTGTCAACTCTGTTAGCTCCATGATACAAAGATTTCCCAGCAATACAAAATATGCCGCTCTTGTTAATGGTGCGAGAGCACTCTGCATGATCTGAACCATTGCAACCCCCACTGACCGGCCCTCTCAGGGACCAGGCCCAGAATTTGAGCCCCTGTGGAAAGGGATGAAACAGAGTCCCATGTGCCTAATTCAGAAGGTCTCGGCGACCCAGATGTTCCCATGGGCTCTCCCCTCCAAGAGAGGTGACAGAGGTCCCTCAGATGAAGCTGGTGGACTGAATGCCACCAACTAATGGATTGATTTACATGTGAGGGGGGCACTCTCTTTGGCAGGAAGGATGGATTTGGGAGGAGAGTAACCCCTGAATCATCCAGGTATCAACAGATGCACATCTGGCTCACTGGTAGGACGTAGAGTTCATTCACTCGCTTTGCTGACGTGATAGCAAGCAGAAATGTTTGTCTATTTGTCCTCAGTTCAAATTGGGGCAGACACAAATACAAATTCAAGTCCCATGATGGCACGACATTGACACTTGATGATCTAAGCCTCTGTGCGCCCTTTGAGAAATGAAACCATAGTGACCACACTGTCTTGTGCATGCCCTGCTGAAATGTCAGCTACATATACTTTCAAGGTTCATTCAGGAGAAGCTGTTGTGACACTTGTAGACCCTGCCTGGACATGGTGATGATTGATATGATATACTGTCGGTCCAGATGCGAACAGAGTGCCAGATACAGTATATTGCTCTGAGCTTGAGCACATTTATATGTTCTAAACTCTGCTGTACGCTCCATCAGCCTTTGATAGTCCTGTGCTGCCAGACTGCACTCCAGCCCAATAGAGAGGCGTCTCCACAACCTCTATATACAGTACCAAGGGGGTTTTCTCTTCCAAGGCTTCCATGTCTGGAATGAAAAGATGAACACCCTGAAGTTCCTTCCCCGTTGCCAATTGGAATCCAAGTGAAGCCTGTTGACCCAGATTTGAAGGGGATGTAAAGAAAGAAAACTCAGTCGGACGACCATGGACTCAGCTGTCAGCATGCCCAGCAGAAGGAAAAAGAGAAGCAAACTAAAGTTTGCTAAATAGTCTCCACTGTCTTTTGGAAAATGAAGGCTCTCATGTCATGGCCAGGAGGCAGAGGGCTGTGGCCGCGAGGATCTGGTCCCCTATTGTTAGGCTAGAGATGGAGCAGGAGATCTATAATCTGAGCAAACTCTGATGAAAAACTGCCAAAGTGTCAACCTTCCCTACTTCTTTTGGTTGGATCAGATGAGACTGCCCTGAGTCTCTTTGATATTGTTGGATCTGCAGCCATACTGGCAGGCGACAGCCCGGTATTGCCACTTCTCGTAGGGTCATCCTTTAATCCTTCAAGTATGAATGCATTATGAATGAGATAATCCCGAAGGACAGATCATTGATGGCACCTTGCATTTACCATATCTGCAATCTACTCCATTTACCATATCTGCAATCTAGCCATTGACTAGGGTCTAAGGTTCTAGGATACGCCTGCCCTGAGGTGTTCATTTCTCAGACAGGCAGGTCGCTGTTCATGGCCATCCTCTGTGTGGAGGGGGACCATACAAGAGTTACAGAGTTACATGTCATGAAGTGGGTCAATCCCAAAAGCCACCGGGCTACTCACCTGTCCAGCAGTAGTTCAGCACAAACTATAACGTCGAGATCACTGCTCCGTCCAAAAGAAAAGAAACGTTAATTAAGCTTGAAAAAACCCCATCAGCTATCAGTTTCCTAAATTGTGAGGAGATAGAAGGAACTGGTTGTGTTATGAAGTGCGGGATTTGTACTGGGTCGTGCCCCTGCGTTATCGCATGGTCACAGGGGACTTTGTTGGTCTAATGACCCGCACATATGCAAAATGGAGATATTGGGTGTAAAAAATAATTAATTAAAAATAAGTCAAATTAATGCAATCAATTTTCTCTTGAAGTAAAGTTTACACAGCAAACTTTATTCACATCTGTGAATGATTTATTGATGCTCCAGCATGAATTTTTATATTCTTATATAGACCCTATATGGAGGCAATATCCACTGTACCCAGTTCCCTTCTTGAGGCTCACTTCCCTTTCTCTTTGAGGAATAGATCTTCACTAATCACATGGTTAATCTGAATTCATGAAAGTGAGTTTATTTCAATGGTGAAGGAAAAGAGGGGCACAAACATAGACTGTTTATAAGAAGTGTAGCATCATTGTGATGTTACCCATCGGTTTGTGGTCTGCCGTTTTGAAGCCTCGAGTACCTCAATTTGTTCGTTGCCTTCAGTCGCCTTCTTGGCTTTTTGCAACCAGTGAACGGAAGTTACCATATTTGGAATGCAGAGGAGTGACGTAGAGACCCCATATATATATATATATATATATATATATATATATATATATATATATATATGTATATGTCTGTATATGTTTAGATATGTATCTATGTATATGTATGTATATATGTATGTATGAAACTTGCGTATTGGCTTCACTCGTCAGAACCAGAGGACACAACTTCCTTGGACACAACTCGTTGATGTATGGAATATTGCCCTTGATCTATGATAATGATTTATCAGGGAATAGGTTCAATACAGGGGAAATAAATAAAACTCTGCTGCCTCACCTCATGACATGAGTGTCAGATGTTGTTGATATCACCAACATGACAGATCTCAGTGCGCTGACTGTCTATTACTGCAGGTTAGGTGAACTGGATAAATAAATTCTCTAAATGAGAGTTCTGAGGTGAAAAAAACATTAATGCCCCCAGCCATTATTGTGTTCAAAGAAATTGAAATTAGAAAAACTCCTGACTGCCTTTTTGTTATATATATATATATATATATATACAAAAAAAAAAATATATATATATATATATATATAGGCTGGATTCACAGCTTAGTGGACTCCCAGAACAGTAAAACGTTTCAAAATATTGTTTACCCACTTCTGCAGCATAATGCAATACAACTACTCATGCTCAAAATACTCTTTTCACCATAATATTTCTGAATGGCTTTCATTTTACATTGGTTCTTGAATGTGGTGTTGAAAGAAAATGAAAAAAATGCTGGTGCACAATATGAGTGTTTTGAACATACTGAACATATGAATGTAGAGTTAGTGACAGTGTTTTGCAATGTTTCTATGGGTATTTTGATATTTTTCATTTGGAGTCACACTGAGTCTCGTTTTCTTGCTGCTCTAATTGCGGGTATCTTCTGCAGCTGCCACCAGCACCACCACTACAGCCAAGACCTCCAGTCATGTGACACGCTGCAGTGACAGACAGAGGAACTACTGTGTTAATGGAGGGAAGTGCTTCACCCTTGAAATCCTGCCAGGCACCACAAAGTTTCTTTGCAGGTATGATAGTAGGTTAAAATACTGACTTTGTTTGAAGTTTTCATCTCACTGAATATGCTATAAAACTGTTACTGTAATTAATGATATCCACTACATGTGGGGTAATGTAAACATAATGTAATCTTTAATCCATGCATAAAACATACTAATTCATTATAGGTATGTAACTTATGTGTTGTGATCAGGGATTTTGCGATTATTTGTCATCAGATAATACTTTAATCAGTGGCTAGCACACAGACATTATACAAACAGTCCAAACATAGATTGTTAGAATCATAAGCTAAAATAGACAGTAACTAGAAAGGTGCAGATCTCCTCCAGCTGTGTCTGCATCGACCACTGCTGTGTTTGTGATGGAATAAAAACAACCCACAATTGGCTATCTTTGCGTCTAGACACCAATGGGCTCTGAAGCTTTTTAAAATACACTTCATTCTCACCAACTCACCAACTCAAAAACAAGCACCAACGTTTGCAGACAATCGGTTCAAACCCATCCTTTAAGACAATCTGGCCAAAAAACTCAAAACTCATTAAGCTGCCGCTACATGTAGCAGCGACTGGTGGTGATGTACTCAGCAGTGTGGACTGTTAGTTAGTTAGTTTGTTAGTTAGACAAGCACTGTGTCTCTGTGTGTGTGAGTAATGCACTCAGCTGTGTGATCACTAGGGGCCCCTATTAACTGAGGGCTGGTTAAAAGTCGTGAGGGAGTCAGAAAGCAGTCAATGGCAGTATAAAACAGGCAATAAAAGGTTTTCAATTTGTAAAAAAAACATTTCAAATGTATTTGTATCACCTAAAATCCCAAATTGGCCTCATTGGGCTTTACAATCTTTACAAGATTTAAGGAGGAGTCTCATTCCCTGGGGAGTGGTGCTCAGTTGGGGGCTCACCAGTATCCCCACACCTTCCCAGGAACTTTCAACCTGGGCAACTCTAGAAAATACAACTCCAGCTCCTTTACAGGAGTTTGGTTTCAGAGCCAGTGCTACGCATCGAGGTGAGCCCAACTATATCTATATCTCCCCCTCCCACACCAGCTCCAGTCCCTTTCCCACCAGAGAGGTGACTATCCACGTCCCTAGATGTAGAGACACACGCTCAGTTCTCCACTGTTGCCTGCCAACCAATACACCCAACCCAAGAAGTGTTGGGCCCACAGGGCAGTGGCTCCATGTTGTCTTTTTGGGCTGTGCCCGGCATATTTGTGTTACAGCACTTACCTTGCACTGTACACAAGTAACAAGTCTTTGAGGAAATGTTCTCAATTAAACTAATATAAAAAGGTAATACCAAATAGGGGTATTGCAAATGCCTGCCACTGTAATCTTTGAGGACTGCTGAGGTGTAGATGAAGACAGACCTCGACACATAGTTGAGAGCCTAAATAAGCTGTTCAAAACATGGTCACGATTCCCAGTGTAAGAATGCTCTGTGATAATTGAGAATCATAGCACACACCTTTTTGACAGCCAATGCTATGAGGAGCACTGTTTTAGTTTTTCTAGAAGATAAAATAAAAGTTACTTTACGTCCAATGACTAAAAAAAAAACTGAAGATGATGTAATCTTTGGTTACAAAGAGCTCCGTCTTTGAAGGGTCGTGTGCTCTTTATCAAAAGCTGAAATCGTCTCTCTATTCTTGACAACAAAACTGCCAAAGAAATGGACAAATTGCTGTTTAATTGTTTGTGGAAGAATTGCATACACCCTAATAAGAAAATCTGTAGTTATCAATTTACATATCCACAAAAAGGTTTTGGAAATGAATATACAAGCACAATTTCTCGTTATTATTATTTGATATAATGGTG
Organism: Cyclopterus lumpus; assembly: GCF_009769545.1. Classification (NCBI taxonomy): domain Eukaryota; kingdom Metazoa; phylum Chordata; class Actinopteri; order Perciformes; family Cyclopteridae; genus Cyclopterus; species Cyclopterus lumpus. The sequence continues at coordinate 19,033,268 of NC_046977.1, forward strand.
ATATTACATGTAAAAATAAGTATTTTCAAGAAAATTGGTTTGTCAGAAACATTGTGAATAATCTGATTATGATGATTTACATTTACATTTCAACTTTCCTTCAAGGGAATTTGCTTTGGCAATGGCATCTATTTCTAATGGGTCTGTGACTTTGTGTCAGGGATTATTATGTCAAACTGATGTTTCTTTGGTAAATACAGTGGGCACACCTTGTGGAAAAATGTGTTTCTCACCACCCTGTAAGAAAAATAACTGAGGTATTCAATTATACAAATATAATTTGTGGCTTCCATGTCCATTTTTTTCTTTTCTTTTGATTATTTATTCACGTTTTTCTATTTTATTAACATGTGTTTTTTTTATTTTTTATCTTCTGCGGTTGCCCCCCTGGCATGTTAAGTTTGAATGTATATATTTTGCTTTGGGTTGTTTTGGGCATCCGTACAGACTTATCTGCCTATGTTTGGTTGTTTCTAAACCTGAGTATGATGTAAGTTATACCCCTCGCTCATATCAAAATGACATTTGAGACATTGGACTGGCTACTGATTATTCCCTGTTAAAGATAGTGCATTTGTGAATCGTCGGGGAGAAGACATTTTCAAATACATGTCGTTGTGGATTTAATTTACATTTATTTAAAATTTGCCCACAATATTTTGCCCACAATATTTGTGTGGGCATCAGGAATATATTTGTGATTTTTTTTTATATGTGGATTTTTATTTTATTTAACTAGTTTGTGTGCTATTTCAACTATTTGTATTTATATATACGAATCACAAAATACATTTGTCAATCCTTCTTTGTGCATTTCTTAATACTGGGACTGATCTGACCCTATCCTATCCTTTTGAATTTGTATCAGAGAACATTACAGGACTCTTGAATGTGTGGGGTGGTCAGCAAACCTCCACCAACTGTTTGAAAAGCCTCACTTGATAATGAGGAAGTCAAAGCAAAAGTGGGAATGGAATGGCATTGTGTTGAAAATACAACAAACTTAATTTTGAATAACGTTTAATTTTATAAAATTACATTGAGTAAAACAAATAGTGTGGCTATTTTAGGTGTCCAAAGGAATTAACTTTTAAATTGGACAATACTGCACCTCATGATTGAGCTACAATACCATCTTCAGTGCCAATGCGGGAAGTAGTGTACCCTTTAGCGAGGTGGAAGTACAGTAAGGGCATGGCGGTCAGGTGGTGGATCAGTATGAAGCACATCTGTGTAGCACATCTGACTCCAGCAGTAAGCCAGGAGTTTTTGGCTAACAATTGAAATTTGCTGTTTTAGTCAATGTAGCCACAATATTTTTCTAACCGTAAGTGGGTTAGTTGACAACATTTAAGGTAAGGACCTTAAATGTTGTTAATTTTCCATGATGGCAATTTTTGCTTTACCTTCCATGTGCCACTTGTCACTCGTGACCCTGCGACTGGAAGGTAAAAAAGGATTCCCAAAAGGCAAAAAAAATCAGGAAGCTATGCTAGTCACATTAATACTTAATTTAAACACACATACTGTAAAAGGCATTAATTTAAAAAAACATTAGAATTGGATATTAAAAAACTTAGTTGACAGCATTGTTGGTTAGCAATAAGGTTATATTGTGGATCCTTCCGTGTTTTGTGAATGAATGGATGTCTTTGTGTTTGTGCATGTGTTCTCATGTCTTTTATGTAAAATGTCAGTACTGTTTATCTCTTTCCTTTCTACCCACCAACCAGGTGCTTGGCTGGATTCACTGGGCACCGATGTGAACAAGCTGTGCTTAAGAAAGTCTCTGACCCAAAACGTATGTGAATACAGCTGTAATCAATCCCACATGTCATTGCTGGTGTTTCACCCGTGCCATGTTTTCTCCAAGAATTGGTGGAGAATTCCATTTTTTTTATCTGATGATAAGCTAGGCATTATACCTGCAATTCTATTTCTTTGAGCTCAGGGGAAGCCCTCTAAATGGGTCTAAAGTCTAGCACACTCATGTGGAGTAGTGCACTACAATATGCATGTACTTCACATCTCATCACACCCCATCCATGCTGTTCAGGGCAGAAAACTGCCTTCATCTATGGTTGAAGTAGCCTTTCTTGTCAGAAGGTATGACATACTATCTACTGTTCTTCCCATTCAGCCCCACCACTTAGCCCAAGAGAACACTCTCATAACAGGTATTCCCTGCATCCCCACGTTTTCTCAATGGTCCAGTGCTAGACTGACCACTATGTGGTTGGTAAGGCAGTGATGATTTTAATTGTTAATACTTGCTTGGTCATTGCCCCTTGGCATTGGAGAGAGATGTATGGAGGCCCGCTCTAGCGACTGTCTGCATTGCGCTGAGCTCGCCCCGGGAGTAGCTTTTCATGTGAGTTGTCAGTCACTCTTAGTGACAGTTGCTGGTGAGTCAAATTAACGTCAACCACACTTGTTTCCTAAGTGCTTGTATTGCCTAAACCTAACTTCCTTTGAAGACGGAAGCCTATTTTGAAAGGACACCATGCATGTAATGCCGTCCTGACATGTTTAAAACTAATGCTAGAGGGGTACCTGGCGCGTTGATCTCTGATGCCAAGGTTGGGCTGCTGGCACATCATGACTAACAGATTGCCATCCTGTATGACTGCCATGCATCTTGGTCTATGTTGCTATTTTGGATATCGGATTATGTTACAGGCAAGACTAGACTTGTCCTGAATGGCCGCATTAGTACATGCACATTTCAGTCTGCTCCTAAGACAGTATTCAAACCTATAGAGTTTGATGGAGGGCCTGTGCAAAATAGAACTGTTTATCTATATGACACCCTGAACTGGAGACTATAATCCAACGTACTTGTGTATGAAGGTCTGCGATTATTGATAGACTCACAGACTACAGCTACACATATTGGTCAAGCTGGCCCTTCCTGCCAACACCAGTGATGACTGTCGTGGGTTTTGCACAGCTCTATGAACTAACTCCTCTCTTCTCTTCTTGTTTCTTTCTTTTGTTTCCTGCTTAGGTGTCCAAATGAATTTACTGGGGATCGCTGCCAAAAATATGTAATGGCCAGCTTTTACAGTAAGTCTCTTTCCTAATATATTTGTTCTTGGATTGGAGCATGCTCAATTAACAGTTCTTATGCTGTGTATCTGTTCTTGAGATCTGTGATTTATGCAGCCCAAAATATTTTGCATGGTGAAGTTTGTTTCACAACATGTTGTTTATGTTAAAGCTGCATGTGGTATTGTAAAAGTTGTAGACATTTTATGTCCATTTCAAAATACAAGGAAGAGTATTGCAGATTTACATTGTTAAACTGAAAGATTTGTTTACTGTCTGTATGTTTAAATACATATATGTAGTTATATATACAAAATACCTGATTTATTTATATTAGAACACAGTCAAACTTGCCTGGGTCAAGACATTTGAATGAGCGCACTCCACCGAGTTTGAGTATTCTGATTCGTCTGGCATCGTGACATGAAATAGCGGTTTCTCCAATAAAAAGTAATCAACAAATCAGGGCAGTAGTGGGACTAAAGATGAGCCAATCAGCACCAGGGGTGGGACTAACTTTGTTGTCAAGCTGTCGTGAAGTTGTTGTCAATCCGTTGTCAAGCTTTGTTAGCTGTGCGTTGGAACCGAGGAGTAATAATAACAACAATGGAGACCACAACAGGCGGCACTGACGCTGCTATCGTGGCTGTTCTAAATCAATAATGCTGACCCAGCAGCACTCTGCTTTGATGTCTGCGAACAATTATAATGTACCTCTATCACGCTGCTACTAGATGACGGGTTGAGACTGCAGCGCTTTTATTTCTGTAGTGTTTGTTTGCGTATCACGGCCCCTCTTCTTTACTCTTCTCAAGCCTTCCTCATTTGTGACTATAACCATAACGTCACTCCAGCTGCTAATACATTGATACAATACATCAATACATTGTGAAATTCTAACCCTAACAAGTAATCTAAATTAAATAGTCGGTGAGCATTTATTCTAGTATTTATCCTAGCAGTATTGAAGGGTGCTTATGTAATAGTTCTGGCTCACCAATAACACAATAGTGAGATTAATGCCTTTTAATCCAGAGAACACCGATAAATGGGATATGTTCTGAACGTGAAGGAAGTTTTAAACATGAACAGAAGTCCTCCTGAAACCCATATGAGATATTAAAGTCCAGAGGTTTCTTAATTCATTAATTAATCTTTGAGGTTAACAGGTGCCACTTGCACAGAGGAAGGCACCTGAATTTAGTGTTTTTCTCTACATTGACATTTTTTATCATAAATTAATGCAGAACGATTCACCAGAATGCAGAGAACAAGTGTGTTTGACACTTCCCCCAACAATGTAGAAACCAACCTACACCCTTGCCACAATCAAACCAGTTTCCAGATCCGTAGTTCAAATGTATTCCGATAAACAGGTGGGGAAGCAGGTCTTGCAGTGTTCCAACTATGTCAAGTACTTAAGTAATTGTGTCTTTTACGTAAATCAAACAAGGATAAATAGTGTCTTTGATACAAAGCACTTGTAGAACTGCAGTGCCATCTGCTTCAGACCTGCATTCCTGGACATTCATTTCCAGTCCCAGCTATCAACCAATAGCAGCAGTTTAGAACTGCAAGTTTAGACATGCATAAAGTTGGAAATAAGGTCAGTGTGTTGGTAATGTGGGTAAGTTGAGTACACCTGAACCTTTCAGTCAGCTGTAAGTCCCCAAAAACAAACAACCACACAAATAAATGAATGAATTATTACAATATCAAGAGAAACTTTAACTATATATGACAAATCAAGCCATGTATATTGTTATAGTTGCTTTGTTTTAATCAAGTCCCTAGCAGTAAGTGATGAAACCAGGTTCTTTATTTACATTTTCTGAAAGTTTAGCTGTGGTTTTACTGAACCTGTGCTCATTATGAACATTATGAACTTCTAAACTCAGTTTAGAATTGAGAAGAATAGGCAACTGGTCACCAGTTAAGCCTGAACATTATGCCAGTTAACTATCCGTCAACATGAACTAAGGGGCTATAACAGATTGGCGATGATGAAACTGACGTGGATGTGGTCATGTTTGTCTTTAGTCTGAAGGTAGGCAACAGCACCAAACACAAACGCTCAGAAGAATCCCAGAATGTTGAAGATGACACTGATCTGCCTCCATCTGCCTTGTCTGTGAAGCACTTCCATTGTAGGTATCAGCTGTTTGTGCGTTTTGAGAGCCACAGATTCACTGGTAGTGAGAGATGGTTGATCACGGCTGAATCATTACTAACCTGTTGTCTGATGAAACAGAGTTCTCAATTATTCAATGAGGGACATGGCTCTTTGAGAAGAAGTGAAACTTTGGAGGCAGTTATCAACATAAACTGTTTTCAGTGATCTTGGAGATGTTTGTGGTACATGTTCCAAATAGCAAGACTTGCCATTCATGATTACTAAGCTTGTGGTACAGCTGCGGTTGATCTACTTGTTCATTGGGATTCCTTTCAACATGACTGTACAAGCTTAATCCGTTCCTCTTGGTATCGGTATAAGACTTTTTACTGATAACATGCCTTTCACTTGGCTGGTTCATAGAAGAAAGTTCAAAAGATAAAGGTGTTTTGTTTATTGCACGCAATTCTGTCTCACTGTGCATAATGAGATGGTTTCAGGCCGAGTTGTAAAGACACTGAACAGCTTTTGGGAGCACCATCATCAAGGACTGCATGTCTTTCCAGGGTCCTTTTTCCAATGTAGAGACATACATTGACAACTTTCTACATGGCTTTATAGGTGCAATACGATGTAAACATCACTGTGGCTGATATGTTTGCAAATTGTCTTCATGGAGGATAGTCAGGTGAAGTTCTTAAAACTCAGTTTCACTGTGTGGATGATACTGCTGTGACTATTTTTAATCAGTCCCAGTGCTTTGGATGTTTTGTTGCTGAGAATGTTGAATTTGTCCCTTTTTATTACAAAGAATGTGCACGTTTTCTTTTCCTGTCCAAACCCCACTGACCGGCAATGGAACTTTGGAGCGGAAAGGGTAGATCTTGGTGCTGGTGGGGCTGGACGTGGCATCAGTTTCTCGAAACTTATTTTTACTACACAGTTTGCTGAGGCTCCTGAATCAATTTAAACTAGCATGCTACTGCAATTTATCTTGATGTGTGGCTGTGGCAGCTCTGAGATCTTGTCAGCATCAACTACAAACACATAGGCGTCATCACTGCTGGAAGAGTTGTGTTTTCCGTTTCTTCACCCAGTTAGGTGGACCTTTTTAGGGTGTTGGTTAGCCTTTACTGTGGTCGTTTTGTGTTAATGTCCTTAGTTTTAGAACAACATTGTTTAGCAAAATGGTATAGCTTACCACAGACTCTGCATTGTTTGCTTCTAGCGGGTTAGGGTTAGGGATAGGGGTTCACCCTCATGAGGATATTTACCTCCACAGTTCCTGCAGCTGTTGTCGGAATGTTTTTTTTTTTTTCGATGCCTCTGCAGTCTTTTGACTGTTGCTGTTAGGTAGAGCAGAAACATTGCTCCATATATATCTAATGAAATATTCAACTTTAATCCATATTCGTTGCCGTTTCGACGGGGCGTTCAGGCAATTCAGAAAGCTCAAGCTTAGTTCGAAAATAACATTCAGAACAGTCCTTTCAACGGACTTAATTTCAATGTACTTTTGAAAAAGTCTAATTTAACAAATAATAGGCTACAGTAAACCACAGCCACAATCTGATCCTTTGTAGCCCGGGGAGAAAACGTTGCGGTTGGTTTTAGCCAGGACCCAAGTGCAGACACGTAGACGGCAGGGTAGGTGAAGGAATGGGTTTTATTGAAAATGCTGGGCATTTTGTAGAGCGGGAGGTAAACGCAGGTCGGGAGGTGGGTGAGGTGGCGTGAGCGGCGGTGGCTGGGCTGCGGGGGCACACACACACACACACACACACACACACACACACACACACACAGACAACTGACAAATGACACCAGGGACAAAGGGAGGTGAAAGGAAATCTCCAATCTCACTGTTTTGTTAGTTGTTGAGTTCAAAGAAACTTGATCAACTTTGGCATTGGTACTGGTTCCCTAATTTCCCCTAATATAACAAAACCCAACCCTAGACAAAAGTGATTGCAGAATCATTCTTGGCCAGATTCTGTGTTAAACATGAGCTATGTTTAAAAGATAACATAAAAACAAAGACAGATAAACAAATAAGATCCCTAAAAGATTATAAAACAAGAATGTCTTTAGTCCAATGGCTCTTGACAGAATGTTCCAGGTGAGTATCGTTAATCTTTTTCGCAGTGAAGTTGTAGCCTCCTTTAACACATTTGAAAGAGTAAAAATGTAATACATTTACACACCTGACAAATGACATACACATGCCAGTGTCACTGTAGCAGATGGTAATGAACTGATAAATTGTCAATAATGAGTCCTATGTATTCGTTGGGAATTTTGCATGATCGTCATAGCATGCTAAGTTTAGAGTGTTGACTGTTGAGTGTATCCTTCTTTTCCCACTAACTTATTGTCTGTTGACTGTTTGGCATGGTGTCAAGAAATGCAAGCACACTGATGGAGGTGCATGCACCAAGCCACACTATTGCAGTAGTTCTGCCTTTATAGGTGGAAACATAATGTATGATTGTATTCAGTTCATTATAGGCACCTTATTACAGGACACAATAATTTGTATGAAAATGCATTCTTTCACCAGTATTTTAAAGGTACAGGAAACAACAATTTTCAATTTTGTAATTAACTAGGTATCAAGCACTGAAATAAATGCATTAATTGCTTTTAACATTCTTATATGTTGTTGTTTTATTTAAACTTGATCATCTTCATTTCCTGGTTCATTCTCTGGGATTTATAACGGTTTGGCAGTGTTCATCACACACCCCAAAAAGGTCCAGGGTGTCTCCTTTAAAGTGTAATTGATGGTCATTAGTGTTGAGAGACGCTCCCTTCTCTGAAGGGTTGGCCAGTGAAGGATGATTACATGTGAAACATTAGGCAGATCAAACATTAGGTAGATCTTTCACCATAGCATTTGTAGTGAGATAATTCCAAGTTCAAGAGAAAAAGTATTATTTGTGTGCAGAGTGAATTTCAGTCAGAACTGGCTACAAAACAAACTGAGCTGATCATTTAGTGCAGAAAATGGGAGCTCTGTTGTTGGAATATGTCTGACAAAAAGAAAGATCTTTCTCCAAATGAAAAATGAAACGGATATGAATTAGCTCCCCACACATTTTTCAGATACAGCTGTAGCTTTGAGCAGACTTGAGCAGCTGGTTGTACATGTATTAATGTATTTCTCTGCCAGAGTCAGTGTGTGGGGAGGTTAGTGTGGTGGATGGCTGTGTAGCACTACTGACATTTATGCAAGAGCAACACGTTCTCATTCCAACTTGTCACATTCAATGTCAGACCCCCTGGCCTCACCTTTGTAACACAATGGGTAGCCCAGCGCACGGTCGCAGTAAAACTCTAGCTTAGATTTAGATAAAAACACACTTTTAGGTTTAGGAAAAACATTATAGTTGGGTTTAAAATAAGTAGTTACCTGCAATTAACATCCAATATTGTATAAAACATTCATTAAAAAAGGCTGGCATTTGATTCAAAATGATTAAAGTTGTCCATTATGAACTTTTTTGGGGATGCATTAATTTGGTTGTTTACTTATGATGTATTGGTATATCAGGTGTGTATGTTTAGTTGTTGTCATTCCTGAGGTGCAGCGTGTTCATACTAAATGAGTGTTTAGCAACTCTCTATTTGGTTTCGTGTGAACTGTAGTATTTTTGGTTCAGGTTGCCAAATGTTTATCTGCCTTAAACTTACAGTTTATTACTGTAAGATATTACCTTTACAATGTGTGCCATGTTTATGCCAAAGCCACCTACGCCATGTGGTTTTGTCGGTTTTTTTTGCACATACCATGTTAGGAAATCTTTGAGAAAAGTTTGTAGAAACTCTGTTGATTTTTAGGTCTTAATTGTTTCCTGTACCTTTAGGATAGATTTAAGCTAATTAATGGTCAAGTTCATATAGAAAGTCTAAAGTGTATAATGTGTGTATAATGACTGTTTTACCCATTCCGTCAAGCTAAATCTGACTACATCTCTTTTACCATAAATACTGTGACAACTACAAATATTATCATCTCATCTGAAAAATCAAATTTTCTTTTTGTGTCACCTTTCTGCACTGACAGAACATCTTGGGATTGAATTTATGGGTATGGATTATTCCTTCCTCCTAGTTTGCAGATGTAAGACTGTAAGCTAAAACCCTCTAGTAGAGCTAGTTTTCTCTTGCCAGGTGAACGGATCATACAGCCTTGACCATCAGCATAAATAACATATAACATTGAATACATATTATAGCAATCAAAATGAACAACAACACATCAACATTATTGAAGATAAAGCACTATGATGCAGCTACAAGCTGTCATTTTGATGCCAAATGTGTACGTGTTTTGATTCCAGTAAACAGTCCAAATGCTGCTGATTTATTTGAGTACATAACGAAAGCCAAAAATGGCTGTATATTTCTAATGCTGTATGTTCACACCCCTTCAACTATCCATTCCTGCATTTTCTGTTGCCACTAGTGTTCAGCATGAGACAATAGAACAGCATCACTGTCCTCCTAACTTTACGCATCTCCTTCCATCTGCCTTCCTGTTTCCACAACATGGTTTCACTCCCAACTTGTCAAATACTGGTGCCTGAACAGTGCCCCTCGGCGGCAAGGTACAGAGGCACCCTTCTGTATGCGACGCACCAGGCTTTCAACTTAGTCCAATGTAAACTATTCCACGTTATAATTAGATGCTCAGAGCAACTGACGCAGTATAAAGTGCACAATAAACCGCAAAGGTGCGGCTGTGGCTCAGAGGTGTAAATGGTCATCTTTAAATTGGAAGATTGGGGCTTCAATACCCAATTCCTTCTGTCAGCATGTCAACATGTCCTTGGGCAAGACACTTTTTAAATCCTAATTTTTCTAACTTAGTTTCTAACTTGGTTATGTTTCCGAAACAATTATTCTGATGAAGTTTATTGTGAAAAGACATTTAACAAGAGTTTTTTGACACTTCCAAAACTAACGCTAGACATCATAGTTTGAAGCTTAGGCCTTCTGATCAAGTGTTGGTATTTGACGAATTGGGAATGAGAACGTGGTGGTTTCCAACTTTCTTATATTCCCTCTACAGCTCTCTAGTTTCTGCCTCTTATTATCACAGGGTCAGATTAATGTTATAACTTAAATTATGTAAAAATGCACTTAAGTGGGTTATATCAACCTGCCCAAAGAAAACAAATGACAATTTGCCTGCAGGGTCCTTTCAGGTTCTCCATCATGGCTGACCGGACTAATTAACCGACACGTTCATCAAACCGTTATAGGCACAAGCACAAATTTAAACAATCCTCTCTTCGGCTGCTTAATGAAATACTGATGTCATAAATGGGCAGTTTATTATTTGATTGCACTTTGGTAAATTGCATGCAGCTGTGTAAAAAAATGTAGCCACACCCAATTTCCTACTTTACGGATGATTTAAGTGGGTGTGTTAAATCTTAATTAATTCATCAAAAGGCATTGGGCTTCACCATAATTACTGGCTGACATGAAACAGTTAGCTGGTGTTCCTCCATTAAGACCCTAAGAGGTCAATGGAATTTCCAATATGTATTGAATGTTGTATTTTGAAAATATCACTTGGTATGGAATGTGGAAATGCACTTTTATTGTGTGTTTGTCACTATGTAGAACTCTCTTAATATTAGCCTGCTAAAATACAGTTGGAAAACATAACTTCCCAGGCCCAGAGAAAATCAACAGAGAAATGTAAACTTACTTCAAAAACGTTTATTTGAGCTTCTGATTTGACAGAGTAAAGACATAATTTACAGAAATATGCATATATGGGATTCAAGCTCAGCGCTACAGAGTCAGCATTGATGAACAATGGAGGACAATTATAGAAATTAAGAAAGGTGGAGAGAAAAACAAGGAGTTCACCTTCGAGAGATCAACATAACCAAAGTGTTAAACATTATACTTTGTTGTTCCTTTAATATAATGCACCACTGTCTCCTACATTTTAAGATATGAGCACTTCCCTATCATGGTTGAGCGCTGGATTTTGGTGAATTCCATGTTAGAGTCATTTGTTTTTGATTGCTGACTGGAGCCCTATAGATTAATTAAGCCAATACCGGTATCAATATTTAAGAGTTACAAATAACTTATGTCACAATGTTACATCTCCGGATAATCCAATTTAAACATAAAGACAAACTTAAACAAACATGTTTGATGTGATCCCCCCAAAATAATTTGTTTTAATAATTGTGACCATCATCTAAAGAGAAACACTGTTTCTAAATGGTCTCAAACATATCTTTGACATTTCTGTGCTGACTGTTACTTGACGACAATGAAACAAATGCACCTGCATAAGCTTAAACAGGGCAATGTATTGGTTGGGCTGTCAGTGTTATGAAAGCTTAATAGAAGGAAACATTTGGACTGTTGATTGCTTTAAATGTAAAAAAAACGTTCTTATTGTTTGGGTTCATTGCTGGAATGTTCTTAATGTATGTGTATGTGTGTATTGTACACCTGAAGTTTTAAGATTGTACTGTCCTCTTTTTCAGAAGCTGAGGAGCTGTATCAGAAACGCATTTTAACAATAACAGGAATCTGCATTGCACTCCTAGTCGTTGGAATCATGTGTGTGGTTGCCTACTGCAAAACAAAGTAATTAATGTCACATTTTATTAATGACTTAAAGGTACACTCCACCATTTTCTTTTAGTACCCAATAAGTCCCCAAATCTCCTCAACTATGAACTGTGTTGTCTTTCAAAAAGCAAAATGAATTGTCTGCAAACATGTTGAGTTGAGTATTAGAGATAGGGAGAGTGTTCAATAACCTGTGAGTCAGGACAGCAATAGCAAAAGGTCAGCAACCTGAACTTTTAACTTTTAACTTGAACTGAGGGTTGACTGAACATTTTAAAACACAATTTAAATGACAAAAAGGTCTTATTATGATGTATACACTGATCTTTGTCTTAGTTAGTCCTTGTGCTTGGACTTCTTACCTTGAACTTGATCTACAAGACATTACAATAGTCAAGATTACATTAAATAAAATAACCAGTGGTTTTTGGAAACAAACTTTGAGTTAGTAGCCAGATATGGAGTGAAATTCATCTTAAATTGGTTTAAAATGTGTATTACATGATCTACAAACAAATTTGTAACTCATATTTTTTGTTTGTAGACTCATGTAAAACACATTTGTGAACATTTTGAGATCAATTTCACTCGAAATTGTCGAATGTAACATTTCAAATGTCTAATTAGGGTGGGGGTTGTGATCTAGCTGCAGAAGACTAAGATACAGTACATCAAGGTCATTGACCTTTTTCAGACAAATTATGTAAAGTAACCAGATTAGAACATTTCCAGGGATTTACAAATAGATAAGAGATACAGACAACCTAATGAGGTGATACCTTTGAGGATGTTGAAGTACTATTGGAGGCAATAATGTGATGTGTATTTTGTACTGACCTTAATATGTAAAAATCTATTACTATTACTAAAGTCAAGCTATAATAACATTAGATGAAATTGGGGTAAAGGTATCTCTTTAACTACATTTGGAACTTTCCCGTCTCCTGTTTCTTCACAAACAGAAAGCAGAGGAAGAAGCTCCATGACCATCTGAGGCAGAGTCTGAGGAAAAAGAGGAACAACAATTCCAATACTGGTATTGGCCCCAACCTGACAAACTCAGCCAGAGGACGTCAGGTTTCTAACCTGCCTCTTCAAGATTTGCAGCTCATCAATGTATGCTGTTACTTGTTGCTATCAAATAAAAGGCGTCAAAACCTGTTACATCTGTACACGCAAGTCAATTGTCAATGTGTTTTCTCCTCCTCTTTTCATAGCATTGTAATGGGACAACTATGCTGCATGCAGCTGAGGGGGAGACAGAAACAAACTTCTCCACAAGCAAAAAGGCTTTATTGGTGCATGAACCTTCCACATTAGCTGACATGTCCAGCAAGAGGTAAGGAATAACTTAAACGTATTTTGTCAGTTTGGTACACTTGGTTTAGTTTTAAGCAGATACACCACATTTTAGGTCATAGTTTTAGTGGTGAGAACCAACCCGTTCTGAATCCAAATTCATCAAACACGGATACTTGATCAAAGCCCCCCAGCAGTCATCTGATGCGGAGTTGGTATAATGGCATAATAAGGGTTACTTACACACAAAACTCATATAAAGTGAAAAAAAGAAGAAGAACAAACACAAAGTAGACACAGTAATACATTTAAACAGGATGGCTTACTTACTGTCCTGAATATACTCTATGATTTGTGCATATGTCATATATAAATAATGCTTGTGGCATCCGCCGTGGTGTCCATAGCCCTTGTTTATTGTCAGAATAATTGTCTGAGTTTTGTCCTCTTTACTGGATAGCTAAGGCTATACTGAGGGAGACGGTTATATATTTATAACTGATAAGCAGTTTTTTGTTTAGGCTTCTGTAGAAGAGGATTTTACTGTTGGTTTGGTTATAAGGGATTCTGGTGCAGTTCAAACCCAGCGATGCTGCAATGCTGTTCCATTGTATACATTGACACTGTAATGCCCTTTATTTTCTAGCCTAGAGGTGGTCTTTGATTTAATAGTTCTATCATATCACATTATCACATTACCCCTGCACCCCCCTTTACTGAAAACAAATATTTAAAGTAACATGACTTTTAACTGGTTAATATTATCTACTACATCAAGGTACAATGCCTACTAAACAGCACTATCTCTAACAGACAAATTATTTATTTTCTTAAAATCTGCAAAAATGTCACAAACTTGAAATATGCGAAAGAGCTTGCTACAACAAAGCAGCAACATGTCATTGCAAGTGACAGTGGCATGGACCAGCATGCTGCCAAACGCTTTAACTATTTAATCTCATTAGCAGCAAGTTCAACACACTAAACACGACACGCTGTGAACGGATATTGAAGAGAAGACAGACAACATATTTTAAGAAACCATGAAGGTTATATTTCCTTACTGCTTTAAAACTACATGGCATAAAACTAAATATTGCTTTCCTTAATTTCACACAAGCCTAAAATATGTTGAAAAATGAAGGTAATAATTAAGGAAAAATTGCCAGGGCAGTAATATGATAATGCCTCTTACTGAGGCTTTATTGCACTGTAAGTACAGATATGAGACTGTGATATGAGATAGTGGGGTGTTGAACAGTCAAAAACAGTCTTTATGGATACTCAGGAACCTTCATAATATGACAATCACATGGATATTAAAAATACTGATTGCCAAGTCAGTGGCATACTATCATCGAGCCACAACCTCAGCGTTTTAATGCTTTCATTACCTGGAATGTTTCAGCCTCCGGTTGTGCAAGTTGTGTATCTTAGTCCTGTCACAGAAAAACTCCAATGAGACAAGTTCTGGAAATAGACTGATATCTGTTAACATGAAAAATCCAACATGGTCTATCGACCCAAAAAGCCGACAATTATCTGTGCTTTTCACCGGAATGTCTGTATCTAGAATCCCATCCTCTGGGTGTTTGCTAATACTGATTGGCTGTACTTGCACATTTGAAAGGAGTTCCAGTAGCTATAATGAGCTGCTGTATCAGTAAATAAGAATTAAGAACTGTGAGAGCTAGATTGAAATACACTAAAAGACTAAGGTACACAAATTTGACCCACAATATATTTATGTCACGGTCTAGAGGCCTGTCTGAAATCTGTCTCCATCTAAACGACCCCCTCCCTGTCTCTGCAGCTGGACTAATGACCTGAGCAACAGTCTTCTGTCTGACACTGAGTCTGTCTCTGTGATGTCATTGCCGGAGAATAGCCAACGTGCCACACAGGGCACCCGAGGTCGTCTGTATGCCACTGGTGGCAGCAGAGACTTAATTGCTCATTCAAAGAAGTGCTGAGACACAGCCACCTCCAACAGGGACTTAAAGTACAAGGTAATTGGTTGATACATTTGAACTTTGCTTCATAAATAGAGAACCAAGAGGCTCATTAAACTGACAACAATGTAGCAAATACTCTCAGTAAGTACATATACAGAAATTAAAATTAAATCTAAAAACATGTCGAAGGCTAGATATTTATATTTAATAGTATATGCCACAATATACTGCACAATTCTACACTATTGGGCAAAACATGTTATGATGAATAACTTAACTTATAAATAAGTAGATATGTTGGTAATAAGCATGTGTAAAATTAGAATTACATGAAAATACATCAAGAAGAATCTGATCTCCATAAATAATATTCCCCTCAATTCAGATATTTCATTTTACAACTCAACACAGTGGTGTCTGAATTATTGTTAACAACAACAAACCATCCACACATCAATAATAGACCCAGGAGGGTGATATAGGACTTTAATGTGGTTATCAACAATACCGACTAAACACTTGCTAATTTGGCCCAAATAAATAAATCCTTATTCATTATTCATTGCTTTCTCTCACACAATAGGTGGCGTCATTAATCTCAGTTAGGACACATCTGATAATATATGTATATTATCAAATTGCAACTTTTACAATCTTCAAATATAGTCAAACATGAATGACTGGGGCTTCTGCAATACTATATAAGTGGGGTTGACACGTCAACTTATACTGTTAAAGTAAGGCAAACACTAGCTTTGATTATAACCAACTCACGGATCGCGAACTACAGACAAATATCCATCGAAACGTGTTTCTCATCAAGCCATGATATTTCCCCAGCAGTCTGACGGGAAGTCAGGCAGAGCCGCTTGTGCTCCGTGGGGCACACACCTCAGATTTGACGGCTCCTCCATTCCATCTGCCCAAACAAGATCTCTCGAACGCTCTATCAATCTCAGGCTTCCTCGTGATTGTCACATGTGATGTCACTGGGACCCAATCCCTTCCAGGGCCACAGCAGATCATGCTGGTTGCATTTCCAGTTTACTTTGACATTATTTTCACCTCTGTGTTCACTGACTTCACAATATGACCATGTCTTCATCCCTACACACCTTCCTCTACCCTTCCTTCATCCGTACACATCACTTCCTTTTCATAAAGTGTGTCTCTTGACAACCATCCAAAAGCCCCACCCAACCACTGGCTAACTAAATTGCTGCTTCCTCCTCCATTCATTCATTCTATTTGAATTCAATCCTATACTATACTGGAGAACCCGGTGTGTGAGAGTGCCTTCCTGAGACACAAGACAAACGTGTTGCCAGAGTGATAACATTCCATGATTAGATGGAGAGTTAGGATACAGAGTGAAAGTTTCAGCTGCTCACCGCAAGCAGAATCTATTGCTAGCTAGCATCAGCATTCTTAACCAGAGTAGTGATCTGGCTAAAGGGCTGCTAGATCACCAAAACCATCCTCTAAGTGGACAACTTTACAACCTTCTACAACAGAACAACTCTCTTTAAACATCATTGCCTCCATCCAAGTCATGAATGATCTGGTCTCCTTCCTATTATCATTTAACTCACACTAAAGGCCTGCTAACCCTTCACCAGTAATAAGCAAATCAGACAATCCCAGAGATTTATTAGTGGACTTATACTAACTCCTCTCTGTCTGTACCTGCAAATACTGATATTCTGAAACTTCCACTGCACTGTTAGATCTCTCAATACATTACATACATTACATATCATTTAGCTGACGCTTTTATCCAAAGCGACCATGAGTACAAACTCAAAACAACAAGAATCAAGAAAGTAACGTTTCTTCAAGAAAGCCAAACTACAAAATGCTATAAGTAAGTGCCATTTAAGTGCTACTGAAGTGCTAATCTGTTTTTATTCAAGGTATAGTCTTCCGGCAGAAGATGTAGAGACTTTCTGCTGTCCTGATGTCAATGGGGAGCTCGTTCCACCAATGAGGAACCAGGACAGCAAACAGTCTTGATTATGTTGAGTGATTAGCTCGAAGTGACGGAGTCACAAGTCGAATGGTAAATGCCGAGCGGAGTGAACGGGCTGGGGTCTAAGGTTGGACCACGTCCTGGATGTAGACGGGACCCGATCCGTTCGCAGCACAGTACGCAAGAATATGGAGCCAAATTTGAACCTGAATATTCAAGTTTTGGTCTTGAACATTGAAAAATTCAACAATGTATTCGAAATAAAAATAACTGTATGAGCTCATGGGGAGCTCATTCCACCAATGAGGAGCCAGCACAGCAAACAGTCGTGACTTTGTTGAGTGTTTAGCTCGTAGTGACGGAGCTACAAGCCGATTGGCAGAAGCCGAGCGAAGTGAACGAGCTGGGGTGTACAAGCTGGGGTGTACGGTTTTACCATGTCCTGGATGTAGACTGGACCTGATCTGTTCGCAGCACGGTACCAATGTTTTGAAGCGGATGCGGGCGGCCACCGGTAACCAGTGAAGGTCGTGGAGTAGTGTGGGTAAATTTCGGGAGGTTGAAGACCAGTCAGCAGCTGCATTCTGAATGAGCTGTAGCAGTCGAATGGCATTAGCAGGTATACCTGCCAGGAGGGAGTTACAGTCGTCTAGCCATGAGATGACCAGAGCCTGGACCAGAGCCTGGACCAGAAGCTGTGCCGCCTTCTGAGTGAGAAGAGGTCGTATTCTCCTGATGTTGTACAGCGTGTACCTACAGGAGCGTGTTGTTGCGGTAATGTTGGCAGTCAGGGAGAGTTGACTGTCGAGTGTCACACCGAGGTTCCTGGCAGTCGGAGTCGGGGCCAACACTGAGTTGTTGAAGGTAATAGTCACGTCGTGGGTGCAAGAGCCTTTTCCTGGAAGGAAGAGAAGTTCAGTCTTGTCCGGGTTAATTTCCAGGTGGTGTGCGGACATCCACTGAGAGATGTCAGTCAGACAGGCAGAGATTCGTGTTGCTACCCGTATTTGAGATTGGGGCAACGAGAGGATCAATTGGGTGTCGTCAGCGTAGCTATGGTAGGAGAAGCCATGCAAGCGAATGACAGCCGAGAGAGTTGGTGTACAGAGAGAAGAGAAGAGGACCAAGGACTGAGCCCTGAGGGACCCCAGTAGTGGCAAGGCTCTGACACAGATCCTCTCCAGGTTACCCGGTAAGAGCGGTTGGTGAGGTAGGATGAGAAGAGTGAGAGTGCGGTGCCTGAGATACCAGGTCCTGGAGGGAGGAAATAAGGATCTGGTGGTTCACTGTGTCAAAGGCAGCGGAAAGGTCTAGAAGGATAAGGACAGATGAGAGAGAGGCTGCTCTAGCAGTGTGAAGTTGGTCAGAGACAGCAAGGAGGGCAGTCTCTGTTGAGGCCTTGAATCCAGACTGGTGAGGGTCAAGAAGGTTGTTACTTTGGAGATAGAAGGACATTTGGTTAAAGATAGCTCGCTCAAGAGTTTTGGAAAGAAAAGGAAGAAGAGAGACAGGTCTGTAGTTGTTGACTTCAGACGGGTCGAGAGTGGGTTTCTTCAGGAGAGGATTAACTCTCGCCTCCTTCAGAGAGTTAGGGAAACAGCCAGTTGAGAGGGAGGTGTTAATAAGATGGGTGAGAAAGGGAAGAAGGTCAGGAGTAATAGACTGGAGAATGTGAGACGGGATGGGGTCAAGGGGGCAGGTGGTCAGGCGGTCAGAGGTTACCAAGGTAAGAACTTGATTAGGAGACAGGGGGGTGAAAGAGGAAAGGGATGAAGAAGAAGTTGATGGAAGTGTAGTGATAGAAGATGGATTAGTAAAGGAGGAGCCGAATGTCATCTATCTTGTTTGTAAAGTAGTTGATGAAGTGGCTTGATAGAAGGGTGGAAGGAGGTCAAGGAGGTTGGAAAAGATAGAGAAGAGTTTTTTGGGGTTAGAGAAAGAAGATTGAATTTTGGTTGCTAAAAAGACTTTCATTGTTAATGACAGCTACTGTATATCTCCAGGTTTTACCCTGCCTTCAGCCTGTCGGCTGGAATTGGCTCCAGACCCCCATGAATAGGATAAACGGTTACAGATAATGGATGGATGTTTATTCAATTCAATTCAGTTTATTTTGTATAGCCCAATATCACAAATTACAAATTTGCCTCAGAGGGCTTTACAATCTGTACACATACGACATCCCTGACCTTTGACCTCACATCGGATCAGGAAAAACTCCCCAAAAATAACATTTCACATGGAAAAAAGGGAAGAAACCTTCAGGAGAGCAAAAGACGAGGATCCCTCTCCCCGGATGGACAGATGCAATAGATGTCATGTGTACAGAATGAACAGCAGCAGTGTTTATGACACCATTACTACTCACAAACTAGCGTTTTCTAACTAAAATGTAGCTTAATCAAACTGTTAATACTCATAAATTCATACACTGCACTGGGACTGATATACTATTTTTAGCTGTAAATCTGGCAATTACCTGACTTTTGAATATATAGATCTAGGTATTAATTCCAGATATCCTGTTGCACCAACTATTGCTCTTTTATCATCCTCAACTGAGACAGGGTTTCCTGAAGGAAAGGAAATGCTAAATGGATTGTACTTGTATGCCGCTCTTTTAGTTTTCCAACCACTGAGAGCGTTTTAACACATTTCATCATTCACTCATTCACACACTGATGACAGGGGCCACCATGCAAGATCCCACCTGTCCATCAGGACTAACTAACATTCATACACCATAGGCACAGCTACCAGAGCAATTTGAGGTTAAGTGTCTGGCCCAAGGACACATCAACATAAACTAGCGGAGCCGGGGATCGAATCACCGATCCTCTAATTTGAAGACAACCCTGCTTTTCCATTGAACCACAGTGAAAGTGGTGCGCTTTTATCTAAAATCGTAATAGATATAAAAATGTTGGGTTAGGGGTAAGGTACATTTTGATGAAGGCAACAGCTCATATACAAAATATTGCATCAGTTCACTAGAATAACAAGCCAGGCTGGTATGGAGGGAGAATAGTCTGCAAAAAATAAACACAGCAAGGTCCCATGCAGCACATTTTCTAGTTTTCCGACCACTCAAAGTGCTTTACACTTGCCCTCAGCACATTGCTGCCAAGCCAGGTGCTGAGGGCCCTGTTACCTAACATAGCATCCACAGATTCCAATTCTGACAGTGCACATCAGCTCCATCCAACCTCTGATGAACTCTTTAAAGGTGAACTCTGTCCTGCAAGTCAACAGGGGCTGGCTGGAGATTGATGGAAAACAGAAAACACATTATTGACTTTGTCTGAGAGGTGGCTTCAGTAGAAGTACATTTTGAATGAATTGTAAATTGGCCACTATGTCATGAATCCATATTTTAGGAGCCATGATGGTTCAGTGTTCTGCACGTCACCTCAGCAGGGCTCAAATCCATCAACCAGTTTGGCCTTTTCTGTGTGGAGTTCTTTTGTTGTGGTATAGGTTTCCTCTGGGTGCTCTGATTTTCTTCACAGTCCAAAGGCATGCAGGTTAGCTTAATCTATACTTGTGCATTAAGGTTAACAGCATAGCTATCGACCCTAGATACACAGTTGCCGTAGCTATGCGATAGCTGATGTGTGTTATGCGATTATGATGCTATGGTATTTACGAAGCTACTGTACCATGTGGGGACAACAATAACAGTGATTGGGGTTTCTGATTGCAATGGAGATTGTTGTGGCATCAAGACAACATGAAGCACTTTTTAAAATGCCTTAGTTATTGTCTCGTTTTCCTGAAGACACATCTAACAAAGCAGTTTCCACTTTACACCCTCGGCTCAACGTGATGACACTGTATTAATTTAAACTCTGCAATTTCATGTAAATTAAAATTGCAATGAATGATAGTAGAAATTAAAGCATGATATCGCCAGATAACTGATTCTGTCTGAGTGGTAGTGTTAACTGGGGGAATACACAGTAGGTGTCTAGTCAACCCCTCATGTCAAGTATACATTAAGATTTAGGTGACATTAGTTACTCTAAATTGCACATAGATTTGAAAGTTTAATAACTTTCTTCCCTTCTGCTATAAGGGCTCTGGCTCCTCAGTCTTGAAAGAAGATAAAAGTTTCCCTACATCTATGCACAATATGCTCATATACATGCTTCTTTCACTGTCCACTGAGTAATACTGTGGTTATAAATGTGTGTGATTGGGTAAATTGATGTCATTGAGGCAAACTAATCTGACTGGCAAACCTTTCTAGTTTCTAGTTTTTTTACGGTACACATGCAATGAAAGTTTGAAACCACTGACCTTCAACACAGAGTAAGTCGGTCAGAAAATGAATTGATTGACTTATTGTCCACAGCCTTGTGGGCATTTCTTTTCCTTGAGAATCTTTTAACAAAAAAGTGTTGTAATTGTACTTCTGTTGTAGGGGTGTACCTGCCATGACAACCCAGAATCCGCTGTCTCTCGTGTCCCAGACCTCTCCTGCAACTCCAGGGTCTCCTCCATCAGAGATGTCTGCCCCCCTGTCCAGCCTGGCCATCTCTGTCCCGTCTTTGGCTTTAAGCCCCTCTGGTGAGGAGGAGCGCCCCTTGCTGTTGTCAAACACACGTCGGCCATGCAGGTCTGTGAGCCGAGATGAACAGAAGAGGGGCTCTGCCCACTACAACCATGGCCATGTGGCAGATAGCTTACCACCTAGCCCACTGTTTCCTATGGAGAATGGTTACTACATAGATGACCATGACAACGCAGATGGCAGCCATATGTTCTCAGCATTACCTGAGAAGCTACTAAATACGAACAACAACATCAACAGCTGCAGCACCAAAAGAGTCACCAATGGCCATGTGCAGCATATTGTGGAGTCCTGTGGTGACAACATGCGAGTGAGGGAAAAAGAGGTGCGTCAGGGTACTGATAGCACTACAACCCTGCTGCTCAGGGCTATGGACAGCAGCAGGACTAACCCAGCATCACCAACTAATGACGTGCAAGACAAGTCATCCAGTTCCCCCACCAAACAAGATCCAGTTGCTGTGTAAAGTCAAAAGAAATGGCTGAGAATCCTTTATGCTGAGGGAAACCAAATGAATAGTCACTATTAAACCTTTATTTTCTATAAACTATTTGCTTTATAAAGACTTTTAAAGATAAATAAAAATGAAACTTTTATTTTAGTGATGTAGTAAATAAAGAGTTTTATAAAAAAAAAAAACATTTACAAATGTGTTCATGTCTTGTAGGTAAAGTGCCATACTTATGTATGTAGCAACGGATGACAGTATATTTCAGTGCAGAAAAATATCAATGGTGCCTTTCTATTTAGTGTGCATAAGGGAACTGCAACATTGCATACTGGGATACTGGGACATATATTCACCATCTTAACAATCCAAAATAACTTGCTGGCTGCTTTTGATGTCCTGCAGTTGGAAGTGCCCACTGACACAACAGTTTGTGGTTATATTCATACGAGGTGCATGCTACGTCCTTGAATGCTGTGACGGAATACACAGTTCATGTGTTTTCCTCTCTAACCATTTGACCTGGTACTAAACTTCAACACTTTGACTGATGTTTATGAATAAAACAATCAATCAGCTTATAACCTGCATTTGATGAGAGATGGAAAAGATGGTTCAAATCATAATGGTTTAATTGATCATCCTCTTCTCTGGAATCCTGCTGGTGAACAATTCTCAGAGCTGATAGATAAAGGTGCCATTACTAAAGTCTGGCTCTGTAGTGTAATACTAATACTGTCACTTATATGCTTAACGTAATCTTGTAGATATTTAATTTAATTTAATTCTATATTGTGATTTGATTTACACATTTCAAGTTTACTATTAATATTAAATGGGTACTGCACTGATGTAGTATTGCACTTACATAATGTTTAGTTACTGACAAGATAGATAAATAAAATGAATACAAATACAGAAAGAATGGTTATTGAGACATCAGAGGTCTAATATCCTGACTTACGCAAAATGCTGGATCCTACATTTCCCATAATGCTTGAACGGATCATTATGAAACTTAAGTTTCATGTCTTTCTTTGCTGGCATGTATCCACATCTTCACAGAGTGCAAACTGACTCAGATAAGGTGGTGCCATCAAGAAAATGATTAGCATGAAGACCAGCAATGCTCTTTTTCGAGAACACTCCAGTTGCTTGTGTCCTCCATCACCAGTATGATATTGCTGATGGCATCTTTAAATGTAAGAATAGCTACATAGTGTGTACTGAATGGAAAATTGAATATATGACTCATTTTTTCCTTTGTAAAGAAATCCATGTGTTTCTAATGCATTTTGGGGATTCAATTCAATTGCTAAATATATACATGTTTAACTGCTGTAATTTTTTCAGTCTTATCTATGGTATGATAGACATTGTTTTCCAAAATTGTTACAATTCTGAAGAAAATAAATGCATATGCATGAATGCGTATGCACTTATTTTTATGTTACTGCCCCAACTTGTGTTCACATATGCAGTCTCATTGTATGTGTGATTTAGAAAAAGGTTTTATAATGTCGGGTAACATAAGCATATTTTATGAAAATCTGCCAAAGACTGTCTCCACTTCTAGACTTTAGAGAAGAAAAATAAATGTAGCAAAAGTAAATCACCATTATTGGGCTCTGTAATTAACCATAGTTTCTTAAAAATGTATGTATGTAGAATCAGCGGTGAGCCTAGTATATGAGTAAGTACTATGACATGTGCTGCTCAATGATTAGTGTTTTAATGGTGGCCATACTTCTGTGTATTAAGTTATTTTAAGATTATTTATCCTTTATTTAGAAATGTGTGATCAATTACAGATTTTAGTGTATACATTTATATTTTAACAAAGTGGAGTTTAGGATGTAAAATATATATAGCCATTTGTCACATGGTTATTAGTCCAAAATAGAACTTGCATATTTTGTCACTTGTATGCTAAACATAACTCACAATGCATTGCTTTTAGGTGTAGGAGTCTTTAAATTATGTAAATACACCATTAAAACCTTCAACCCTGTTGATTCTTATTAAATATTAAATATTTTTTGTTTTTTTGTGCCTCAAAGTGTCAACATATTTCAACTTTAAAAGTGCTTTTGGCTTTCTTTACCACTGAAGAATGCAATGAAAACGATTATTTTGAGAGACAATTTATGAAGTTTCAGATTTCCTTATAAATGCAAACATTTAAAAAAGAACATTTTGTGAAATCATATTCCCGTAGATCATCCACAGACTGAATAGAGTTGCAGTTGAATAGAGATCTAAGGCAGGCACAGGTTGGCTCATGTCAGTCTGAGTCTTACATGCCACATGAACTTTGCCCGCAGGGATGGCTTCATTTCTTTTTAGGCTGGCCCTAACTCTTGTGGGAAATCAGCCAATATAGATGTAGGACAATCTACGTGGAGTCAAAGATTAGCAAGATTAGTCGGGGATGTGTCCAAATACATATGGTGTAGGATGGTTGAGTTAGGCTTTGTAGTGGAATAGTTAAAGGTTATGAGATTGGATTCTATTGCCTTTTTTCCTGCGGTTAGGAATAAAGAGACAGGGGTTGGGATTATCCATTCCGGATGGTTCAACAGCGGCGGGTCTCTAAGGCAGGCAATGCCAAGTCGACCCAGGTCTAACACATACAGTACACAGGCTTGTTAGGGGGTTTGGGGATTGAATGCTGGCACGGTGAAACGGCAATGAAAAGTGACTCTGAACCTGGGAATGAAACAGCCTAACCCAAAATGGGGCTTCCCTTTTTCCAATTCTCAGACTTTAAAGGCTCGACAAGCACAACCACACAATAATCGCGAGCCTCTTCGAGCTGGGCGGACATGATGGATGCTGAGTGCCCGGAAATGCCTACACATTTCGAGGAGCTCCTCGAACTGGAGCCGGGTTGGGAGGACGCAGAGGGCAATGCCGACTCTGACCTCCTCGACATGGACATGGAAGAGGAGGAGGAAGACTCCACATTTCCTGTCCAGCTGCCCAGACCCCCTAGTGCATCCGACATTGTCCCCCCCAGTGGACAGCGACTTATATGTGGTCTGCAAACGAGCTGCGTCCAGATTGGGCATACAATATCTTAAACAAAGTCCGTTTAAGAGCAAGCTTCCCACCAAGGGCTACTCTAAACTTGAAGTGGAGGGGATGGGAGAGCTGGTTCTGGCTGGGCCACCAGGAGTGAAGCCGTCACTGGCTTATCACCTCCACCCAGACCGGTGCTCTCTCTCGGCTTCCTCAATCTCTCTGCCTAATAAAATGGAGCGCCTCACTGCCTCTGCAGCACAGTCAGTGTGCTCACTAAATGCGATGACTCTGCTGTCCGCGTACTAGGGGGAAATCCTGGAAGAGATGGGCAAGCAGCTGGACTCAGGGTCACCTAACCCAGTCCTATGGGATGAGATATTTGTGTGGTTAACGATCTCATCCTACGCTCATCTCTCAGTGCAGTACAAGGCTGTGGCCGTGTAATGGGCCTTGCTGTCTCAGGTGAGAGGGCCCTGTGGCTAAATCTCTCAGGCCTCAGTGAGACGCAGAAGGCAGAGGTAATGGATGCGGCATATGACCCAGCCAAAGGTCTATTCGGTCCTGCTCTGGAAAAAATGAGGGAAACCAGCACCCTCAGGAAAGAGGAAAGCGAAGCCTTTAACCTCTGCTTAACCCGGAAGCACATCCCTCGTACCCCACAGGTACCCAGGGCTGGCTTTGCAGCTACAGCCGCAGCTGCAAGGGGGAAACAGGGAGGGGCCAGACCTCACAGACAGGCAGCGAGTCAGCAGACTAACCAGCAGCCTGGGACGGGGAACCCTAAGACATGGGGCAAACACTCCTTTGCGTCCACGGCAGCAAGGAACCGCCCGTCCCACCCCTGGGAAGGGAAGAAGAAGCGCACGACCTAACCGGCCTCACTTCTCCCCCTCCATTCCATCTTCAAAAAAAAAAAGGAAGGTGGAGGTGTGACTGAACTTTACTCTTGCTGCTTCCTCATTCCAAAAAAGGGGAGCGCATCCCTGCGCCCCATTTTAGATCTCCGTGTGTTAAACAGACACCTACGCAAATACACGTTCGGGATGTTAACACACAAAGGGCTCTGTCGTTCGATTCGTCCGGGGGATTGCTTTACAACAATCGATCTCGCGGACACTTATTTTCATATCGCCATTTATCCAGCACACCGGAAGTTTCTCAGGTTTGCTTATCAGGGCAAAGCCTACGAGTACCAAGCCATCCCATTCAGACTCTCGTTAGCCCCGAGTGTGTGGAAGCCGCTGTCTCCGTTACGGAACTAGCGCTGCCGCCTCCGTGCCGCAGCCCACGTCAGTTCCCGCTCTCTCCACTGTGCCGCAGCTCAGAACAGTTCTCGCTGCAGCCTCCATGCAGCAGCCCATTTCTGAACCATCCAAAAAAACACCACCACTTGCCAGCGTACGCGACAACAAGGGAAAACCCAGGACCCTGAGGTGCTCATGCTGTGGACCTCATCATGCCTGGACCAATGAGGTGCTCATGCTGTGGTCCCGCTCTTGTTTGGAGGAACTATTTGGATTATAAGGGACCCTGTAGACCGCCCTGGGTGTCCACAAGGCGGTCTATTTCCAGTTCCCTCTGCCAGTGAGCTGATCATTTAGAAATTGAAGGTGGAGGTGTCTGGTCTTAAAAAGAGGCATGTTGAGGTAGTGGATCCTTGTCTTAACACAAGCTCAATGATTACCCCATAACAATTATAGTTGAATACGAGGGACTTGTCTGGGTTTTCCCTTGTTGTCGCATGCACCGGCAAGTGGATGTTCTCATACTGGATTTGTGTGTAAGAATTAAAGATTTCATTTAAAATCTCCTCTACGTTCAAAAATTATGCCATTCTTGTCATCTCACCCAATCACAGGAACACAGGCTTAAATGGGCTACTACACGGAGGCGGCAGCAGGAGAGCATCCACCAGCTGTTTTGCTATGGTAAGTGGGGGACAGAAAGAGACATGGAGACTGTGAGATATTGTGTGGACACGTAAACAGAGACAGGTACAAACAAAACATGTAAGCTTCTTACTTTAGCTTCATTCAAAGGCAGGGAATAATCTCTTGAGTTGATGAAGTCTACTAGGTCTTGCTGGCTCTTTCAAGACTCTCCTCAGACTTCCTCTTGGAGGTCTTCCCTCTTCCATGTGAGATGATGGGGTCAGTGTGGCGCCCTGCAAGGACAGAAAAAGATCATTTAGTTTGCTGCATGTGCTGATATGATCTACTATATGATCTACTGTCTGTGCTACTAAAGGAAGAACCAACATCAGTGATCAATAGCTGCTAAATCAGATGTATCGTCAGCCCAGATTCACCAAGTGATGTAAGTGTATGGTTGTCTGTCTCTATATGTGCCCTGTTATGGATGGGTGACCTGTCCAGGTGAAACCTGTCCAGTTGAACCCCGCCTTCATTCAATGTCAGCTGGCATCGGCTCCAGCGTCCTGCAACCCTAAATAGGATAAGCAGTTCAGATAAAGGAATGTTCAATGACATTGCAGATTTATGCATATAAATAAATTTTAAACACGTGTTTTTATTCTTTTAAGTATTGCACTTAAAGGTCTTCTTTTTAAACCTGAGCACTTATTTAAAGTTCTACATTTTTGTTACAATTCTCAGTGTATAGTTTATATAGTATTGTGTCTCCGATTCAGATCTTCTCGCTTAAGACAGAAACCATTCAAATGTATCAATTTTTACGAGTGCATTCACAAATGTAGGGACCTTCATAAATGTCCTTCCTTCGGTCAAAATGGCTGAAGGGATTCTGAGTGACATGCTCTTGCACTTGCCTTGCCTGAACTATACACACTATATCCCATGGGACAGAGATCCAGTGCCCTCCATCTGGTCACCACCTCTTCCAGCCCTGTTATTGGACAATACCTTGTCCTGTTGTTCCTTATCACTCTCTCCATGTTAAGTGTTGGTCAACCCAACCCTCGTCCGCAGAAACAACAGTCCTCTGGCCTTAGGCCAAGCAACCTTCTACACATTCCCTGTCATCCTGCTCCATTCTTTGGGACAGGCTGTGTCCTTGAATTACTCGCATACGATAACTTATTTTGTGGGGGCTTGATATTTTCTGGATTCCTTCCACAATCACTTAATCCATCCCATAATTCTAATTGATATATTTGCATAATAAAATCAGTCCTACTCATTTGATATAATTGCATAATACATAGAGTTATTTATCTGACTTCACCCTTCAACATGTGATCACATTATAATACACATTCGCTATCCCTAGGAGCGCTATTAAGCATAGTTTTCTTACAATCCTACTGTAAATAATTGTTGCTGTAAATCACATTACAGTAAATTTGAGCTGGATTTTGTTTCAGCAGTATAAACATGTATCAGTTTTAATTATCTTTAGCATTATTTCTAATACAAATGTTAGTTTTTGCTATGATGGACACTTCTCTCAACACAACCAGAATCCACACTTTGACTTCAGCAAGGTAACGAAGCTCATTATTATTATTTCTTTGTAATTCATTTTTGCCAGGCCTTTTGCAAATGTACGTTAATTGTGTAACATTCAGGGGGAAACATTAATTTGCAGAAATGGAGTATAATATGCATCATTTGGTTTTCATTGCCATTTATATCTAAATCAGGAGTGAGTTCTCTTCCACGGAGTCGCACCGCCATGTTTCTACAGGTAAATTTGATGGGAAGATAATATGGCCTGCATCTTAGCATTACACATTTGACATCAAGTAACATTATTGATCAACTTTGATTAGGTTTGAGCACCAAGCATCATTGATGTAAACACAGAGTCCTTCTTACTGGAGTCTTGCGGTTTTTTTCGGACAGTACACTGTCCGCCCGTTTCAGCAGTTAGTTGGACCCAAAAGTAGACCAGTAAAATGATTGAGGGAATGTATTGTCAAAAAGGAGGAGGAGAGAGCGAAGCTAAAGGGAAGTTGATGGAGATTGGTAGATGTTGGGGACTGGCAGAATGGTTGGGGAATATGGCATGGCAGGCAGTTTCTGGAACACAGGGAAACAAATAATTACTCAAGATCAACAATGCGAGGAAGTAACAACACCGACTGAATCAGAGCTTGGTCAGGAGCACATATTACCACTGAAGCAGACTAAATAATCTGGCAATGAGTGACTGGAGAACCAAGGTAGATATACAGAGTCTGGCGAGAGGGATGAGATAGATGTATGGTGTCAGCAAGCAACCAGGAGGTAAGGGGGGAAAAGCAGCCACTTCCACAGGGAGACAGACCAATAATGGAACAGACGGAGAGGGAAAACACTGTGAAGGCCGTGGCCATGGCGAGATGGAGCCAGGTTTCTGGAAAGATGTGTGCACAACAATCTCGGATTTCCCGTTGCTGGGTCAGCCTGACTCCTATTTTATCCATCTTATTTTCCAGCGACCCAACGTTAGCTGAGAGCAGGCTAATTTCTTATACATATACACACACACACACACACACACACACACTCACGTATGGTGTTGGCAGCTCTGGACACACAGACACCTTTGCAGGTGTCCCGACAGGCTGTGGCCTATGGGCTTCTTTTTTATATATCTAGCACTGATGTGTGTGTTGAAACAGAATGTTCAGTACAACCACTTTGTTGGACACAGCTGATCAACTAATCATGTATACATTGCATAATGACTATGATGACTGTACTTTTTTGGGAGAAAAGCCCATGGTGGATAGATAACTAGCAAATGTTATGTCACTTTTGCTTACATTATTTGTATTACTCATGTTCATCAATTAGGTTTTTATTTTGAAGGTCTTGACCAGAAGTACCAGTGTGTAAGCTTGCTTTACTTCCGGTATTGGCAAAAATCCAAGACAGCCCAGCCTCTTCCTAAACCGCCCTCACTTTGCAGCGTAACCTGGGAATCTCCACCACTGAATACCACTTTTACAATGAAGCCTGATTTGAATCTAGTTTTTTTCATTTTCAGTACTTTCGAGGTCACTCTCCTGGAATATTGTCCGACTCGTTGCCAGTGTGACTGGGAGATCTACAGTGTGTCATGTGTTGGAGCTGAGGTCATGCCTGTATTCCATTCTAGCACACAGGAGGTGTAAGTAACCACATCTTTCAATTCAATTTTAGCTTGTGACATTTTGATGAAAACTGAACAATAAGGTTTATTTCGGTTTTAGGTGGCTTGTGGGGACCAAACTTTCTTCTCTTCCTCAAAATGCATTCTCCAACTTGGCCAACATTGTTCACATGTAAGATTCTCTTTTTTCCCTTACACTTTTCTTTCAAACCAGCAACATGGGCAAGAACTCTCACTTACCAAAAAGAACAACTATACACAAAATTATAAAATTAAACCAGGTGAAACTAGCAAAGAAAACACCTACACCAACACAGTTAATCATCACAGTGGAGTATTGACAGACTGTAGTAAAAAACAATGAATCATAATAATTTGGGGTCTCCTTCTAATTCCACCGTCACGCTTTGCTTGCTGTCATATCATTTGTTAAAATTACAATAGCTGCATTTTAATTTTGGCAATCCATCCAATAGTTGACATAAGACATTTCACTAAAAACCACAAATGTCAACATAATAGTAGCACTGTAAGAAAAGTCTGAGAATCACCAAAGTCAATAAGCATGAATGTCTCTCACAAAATGTGTGCAAATCCATAAGTAAATGTTAAGACATTTGCAAACAGTTGAAACATTTTTGATTACTCCAAATTAACTGCTGAGATAAAGACATAGCTAAAGATAGATCCAACAAACACAAGTAGTACATGATGATGATACAGGTTGAAACACACTCCCAGGTCAGTAAAAAAAATTAATGTTAACGTGCAACTTCCACTGTATAGTTAGGAAGTGTTTGCAATTAAATTCTACATCCATCTGTTAGTTTTGTCGATGCTTGTTGGGTTTTATATTTGGATAGAAACATGTGGTTTTCTAATTTGTAATTAATCACAAATAATGTACTATAACAATGGGCAAGACTGGTTTTCTTTATTTACTGTTTACTGAAAAACATAATTGGCCCCATCCAAAATATTTTTTTTTGAGAAAGACATAGTTTGCTTTAGACTTGCAAGGTAGGCCTGAATTATTAGTATACTTTGTTCATATGTAAGAGAATGAGAAAAATGCACCCTTCACTAAGTTCCGCCCCTTGGAAGCAAACTAATTAATTTATAGCTTAGCACAGGCCAGCTCCCACCAGGATCCTTCAAATATCTTGCTGTGCTGCATAGACGTATAATTGTTTCATATTTATTTCATATTCAGACTTTTCACACTTGTGACGGAAGAGGATTTACGTTTCTAAAACATTACGTTTCAACATAAAACCCTGTGAACATTAGCAGAAACATTAGCACATCATTAACTAGCGTTAGCACTCCTATGCTATGCAAGCTTCTGATACTGAACGTTTACACCTGCTGCTTTTGTTTTTTAATGATTTGAACAATGACTAAAGATCTATCCAGCTTTACAGGAACAGTGTTTAATGTCATTGTCTTCTATCGCCATCACCAGGTGATGTGGTGGTGAACTTTTACACTGTGATCTGTGGTGGTAGCTTGACATCTTGATGGAGTAGCAGCAGGGGGCAGGGTCAATTGGTGAAAGTGACAAACTCTTAAATCCGCCAAAGAACACATTTGTTTGTACCAGTTGTTGCATGAGGCCCAATAAGAGCAAACCACTGCAAATCCAAATATAGTATTAGTCTCCTGATTGTATTTTGTCTGTGTTTTTTTCAGAGACATCTCTGATGATGATACTATAAGATATCTTGAGAGGCATTCTTTCCACAACCTGCCCATGGTAACTCACATGTATGTAACCTTTGAGCAGTGCGACTTGACTTTGATTAAAATGACGCCTCCCAAGTATGCCACAATGAATACACATTGGGGTGAATATCAACTTGGCAGCTGTGATGATAATAATAGCCATGTTTGTTTCATTATGATGTTTACTTTCATAAGCATCATTTGGAGGGGGTGGTTTGGAGAGAGGCCTGAAGGGATGGGCTGTCGGTGTTGCCGACTTTGCTACTTTCTTGGTAGATTAGAGACTTTTGCAGCCAGTGTTGCTTGCTACTATCACTGGAAAAGAGTGGGCAACACTGGGCAGGGTTTTTCCTGTTGGGTCATTTTTAAACTTGAAAGTACAATTTCTAGTTTCTCAGCATTACCAACCCCAGCTTTCATATGTGATGAATGGCAAGTCTGAACGTGACACCCCTTACACATTTGATTCAGACCCCCACCTCTCTGAAGACAGCAATAATTCCACTGTAACTGTGTATGACGATTAGCGCTAATACTTTTGCAATGAGGGTCATTTGCATAAGAAGGGGCCAATTTTGCACCTAATGTATGCACACAAATAGCACAGGAGCACCCAGGCAATTCATGCTTGGCAGTGTAGTTGGGGATCCATTGGCTTTGTGAATTAGACGGTTTATGTTGTTTCATATATTAGTAGATTTAGTCACTAAAGCCACATCCTTTTCTGGATTAGTCTTTCTGTGTAATCTTTATAGAAGGGTCATATCATGCCGCCTGGTTTCTGGAGAAGCACCATTGTTATACGTTCCAAAAGTGGACCTTCAAGGAATCAGTCCGTCAGAGAGGTTTCCACCTATTAGCAAGGGAGGCACAAAATAACTCACCTACGGCCTAGGGTGTTGTACTAATGGTACGAAGGTATGTTTTATTTAGGTTAAAGGTTTGGAGGTGTACTACATGAAGCTAGATTGCTGTGTATGTTTGGGTTTGGTACCATCTAATTCCCTAAAAAAGAGTAATTCAGCAAGGTGGAGGGGTAGTGGTTTGGAGAATGCCATAGGTGGACTCCAATCAAGCTTTAGCTACATGTCAAGGATAATTAAAGTAATCATAATTCACCAGATCACAATTTAGAGTGCCACAGCAAAGGGTCTGAATGTGTAAATTAGTTTTAGAAGACATTTAGAAGAGTTTTAAGTGAAGACTAACAGGGGCAAAACTGGCAATTTTATCCACTTAGAATTATACCTGAAACACAATAGTGTGCAAAAGGTGAAGGGCTCTAAATATTATCTTAAGCCATTATATATGGAGTCAGGACAGTGACAGTATATTTGGCATTGAAAATCAAATTTTCCATTTAAAATGAGGAAACAGGAAAACAGAAGGCAATACAATACTGAAACAAATATTGTCACTGAAAAATGGTCCACTGGAGAAGAAAACAGGCATTACATTTCTTTATGTATTATTTTTTTTGTAACATACTGATTCTGTTTACTACTCTCATTATATGAATCATGTATATCATATGCATTGAATGTGTTGTAACTCTTATGTTGTTCATTCTGTACAAATGACATACCTCACACTTCTGTCCAT
Source organism: Cyclopterus lumpus (assembly GCF_009769545.1). Classification (NCBI taxonomy): domain Eukaryota; kingdom Metazoa; phylum Chordata; class Actinopteri; order Perciformes; family Cyclopteridae; genus Cyclopterus; species Cyclopterus lumpus. The sequence continues at coordinate 19,066,694 of NC_046977.1, forward strand.
TTAAAAAAAAAAATCAGAATGAAAGAAAAAGATTCAATAATTATAAAAGATTATAGTTTTATTTTATTTTTCTGTGGAACATTTTCAGTGTCAATACTAGTTGCCGAGTGTATCATATAAGGTAGTGCTAGCACCAGCTTGGTAAGCGAGGTGCATCAGAATCAGAACCTTTTATTGCCATGTATGTTTTCACATACAAGGAATTTGTCATGGCGGGTGGTGCAACAATAGACTATAACATTAACAACAATCAACAACAATCAACACAGTGCAAGGATTAAGAATATAACATATCAAATAAAGTGCACAGACAGGCAGGTAACAGTACTTTAAACAGTGTAAATAAGTGTAGGTTTAAAATGACATGTGTATTTAAAGTGAAGAGTTAATTCAATTCAATTCAATTCAGTTTATTTTGTATAGCCCAATATCACAAATTACAAATTTGCCTCAGAGGGCTTTACAATCTGTACACATACGACATCCCTGACCTTTGACCTCACATCGGATCAGGAAAAACTCCCCAAAAATAACCTCTGACAGGGAAAAGAGGTAAGAAACCTTCAGGAGAGCAACAGAGGAGGATCCCTCTCCCCGGATGGACAGATGAATAGATGTCATGTGTACAGAATGAACAGCAATCACAGTTAAGTGATCGGTAGGAAATTATCCTGGGGAGTCATTCATTATAATTAACTGTGATATTAATTGGGATGCTAATTTGGCTTGTGAAAAACAGGTTTAGAACTAAATGTGCCCTCTGGAAACAATGGACAGCTGACTCTTGAGAGTGTCTTTTAGTAAATGTTGCACAATGCCATGGTAGCAATGTTATGGTAGCATCTTGAATGTTGACAAACATTCAAAAAATTGAACATTGTACGGGAGATGTGGTCAGAACACATGTTTTGACCAAAATACATATTAAACTATTATGAGCTTTTTCCTTCAAGATAAAAAAGCAAATGTTGACATAAGAATTGTGTGTGTGTGTGTGTGTGTGTGTGTGTGTGTGTGTGTGTGTGTGTGTGTGTGTTTGTGTGTGTCTTGTGTGTCCAATAGACAACTAACTGGTATCAAAACACTGTCATACATCAACCAAGAGGCATTTAAAAATCTGCCTAATTTAAAGTACCTGTAAGTAAAATTACATTTTTCCAATTTTCTATTCCTTGTGTATCATCATATTTTCACTAGGAAACATTGTATAATTTCTATGTGCCCCATTAACTGTTAACTGGCTGCTGACTGAGATTTATCTCCATACAGTGGGATCACCAACACCGGTCTCACCTCCTTTCCTGGGCTGCAATATATTCAGTCCAGCAAAGATGATTTTATTTTGTATGTACCATTTAAATATACATATATATATATATATATATATATATATATATATATATATATATATATATATATATATATATATATATAATGTCAATTGTTTTGCTAACATTTATGATTTTTTAACTGGTGTAAAATATGTTATGTTCATACCTTTCTGACAGGGAGATAGTGGAAAATGCCTTCCTACAAGTTATACCTGCTAATTCTTTCATTGGAATATCTGAGAAAACGTTGACCATGTAAGTATGATTTATAGTTTAACAACGACTCAAATGTCAGACCCACAGGAATTAAAATTGCAATTCTATAGTTGTTTTTGCTCATTTTTTCCGACAGCTTTAACGTATGATTTGATCTCTTGTCATCTGATAGTGCTTTCTTTGTTTATTAGTTACTTACTTAGAATTACTTCTTTTAAACAAATATTTAAAACAAAGTTATGACAATGTCAAGGTATAATTCTAAAATGTTTATTTGCTTCAGTCAAGTCAGACAGCATAGACCTTTAGTCAATGCGGTGTCCAAAAGGTTTGTTGTGACAAATAATAATCTATGAAATAATAAACAATGAAAATAATTTGAATCTGAAGCTATTTATGGTAAAAGGCAAATGTTAAGACAAAGGCCATTACCTGCTGCATCTCCCAATGTTGCCAATTTGCTCTGCAGTTATCATTGGCAGAGACCTGGCAACTTTAGTCTGTATATATATGCCGTAGGCACAGCTATGGGAGCAATATGGGGTTAAGTGTTTTACCCAAAGACACATCGACATGAAATAGCAGCAGCAGGGATTGAACCCCTGATCCTCTGATTGAAGAACGACCCGCTCCACCACTGAGAGGTAGCAGCAAGTTCATCTTCCCTAAATAAAAACTCGGGAAGGCTACAGACATACTCACAGAGATAAGAACCTATGAAACATGGCCAATTGATAACGGCTGAAAGATACATTTGTTGCAAGATCTGCAAAAAAAAACGGGGCTGGAGAGTACTCTGCAGAGCACAGGATCCATTGCTGGTAAAACTTATGAAGAGCCAGGCTGGGAGTCACCACAGTGCCCATAACCTTTAATCCCCAGAAGCTCTGCAACCAAAGTAGTTCAACAGTGCCAGGTAGAGTGGTTTCAGTCTGATATAACTGAAACACTATCTCAGACAAGTTTGGCTGGAATATTTAGACTTTTACAGTTTGTACATTTTTATTTGCATTAAAGAAATGGCTTACTTATTCAGCCTACAATAAATACATTTTAAAATTGAATCACAAAATTCCTTTTGAATTCAACTTTTTCTGTTTTATTTATTTGGCAAATTTGCCTCTCTCATCTGGCAGTGAGAGTTATTACACAAAGACTGTGCATGCATTTTGAACGGGCGCTGCATTAGTATCTTACAAGTACTAACCATCCTTATTTGCCCTCAGTCTCTTCTTTCAGAGCTTTCTAACAAGGAAAAGCTACACTAACCATATCTTTCTTTACTGTCCATCCGTTTCTTTGTTTTACTTTAATCCCTTTTCTTTTTTATCTGGAACATCATCACCAGATACCACAACTCCGGTATACTGTGAAATAGAGAGCTGTACGTGGTGTTGGAAGGCTTGAAAAGCATTGTGTGAACTTGTTTTGGCAAAGGCTTGATTGTATGTAAGTCCTTCCAAAGTAATCAAAATCCTCAGTCAGTTGAAAAATAATTTAATTCCCTCTTGATTAACGCGGGGAAAATATTTATAACAGATGAGACGGACCATAAATACTCTGCAAGTATGTCTCTAGTACTGATCGAGTACATCAGGATACATAGTTGTATTTTAACTCCACACAGCAAGTATGTAGCAACTGATAATGTAACTGCGAAGCATACAATATAATTATACGATATATTAAAATACAAAGGGGGCCCTTTGCGTACTCATGATTGGAGAAGAGTATTTCCAATAAAGTCCAGTAGAGGGCTCTGTCTGTGCTTATAGAACTGTGAATACAATCTTTTTAACTCCGCCCTCTACTGGACTCTATGGGTGGTGCCTGATGAATGCAAGAAGATGAATACCAAGGAATAACAAGATGAAGAATATTGAAACGTGATAATGTGGATGATGACCATCTTAATTCTTAAAACGTCTTCCAGTCCGTCCCCATGGCGCTGAGGGACAAACCCTCAATTTACTACATGGCCTGGATAAAATCACAGAGGAGAGATGACACATCTGATTGTCAATCTTAAACCCAAACCATTTATGACGTATAGACCAAGTTAAGGGCTAAACCTCCAAGGTTTATGACCCTATCTTTCTCTTTTTTACAACCATCTTCAATCCTGAGAGATAAGCAGAAAATAAACTAAGTTGTGAATAAATAACCAAAGGAAACCATGAGTTAACATGTTTAATAATGTGAGTGCTTCGAACCTTCCTTTGACCACTTTCCCATAGACTCATTTGTTCAGATTTAATACACATTTTTAATTAAATGTGTTTTCAATTTCAATTTAAATGAAAATGACTGTGAGGAAGTAAACGACTATCAGTGAGAAGATTGTCTATGCTATATATTGATCAGTTATTCTCTGAACTTAGCCTTCGAGGTCTTCAAGATAAAAAGAGACCAATGTCCACACATCTGCTGAAGTGCAGGTGACCAGGACATAGCCGGATGCCAGTCTATTGCACACAAATGCTAACCTGTTGGATGGCGAGACTCACAAGTAACCATGGTTTCAAAGCCACCTCAACCTGAAAGTAAGCACCTTTAAGTTGATAGTGGTGAACCAATTGCACAGTAGAACCAGTTCTGGTACCCGCTTGATGGTTAACCAGTTTAAGATGCGGAGATCCAAAATGGGTTTGAAATCTGCTGTCTTCTTGGGTACCAGGGAGTTCGCAGAGTAAAACTGTTTGTCGTGAGTGGGGACAACAGACTGTTTCTGTCACAGGTCTTAGATCTGTACTGAGAGATGATCCATCTCCTTCTGGGGGGATAGAGTCGCCTCTTTGACGTCCATAAAGGGAAGAGCAACCACGTAGAACTTGAGAACAACCCAGTCAGTCTCCTGTCCATCCATTCCATAACGACGCAGTTGTGTGGCCACTCATAGTAAAACTGTGTTCAAGGACAATCGACCAGCTGTGGTATCCTGTTTGTATCACAGGTGACTTAGTGGTAGAGTGGGTCGTCCTTCAAACAGAGGATTCGTGGTTTGGACCCCTGCTCCGCTAGTCAAACACAACAATAACTCACACATTGCTGTCTGAATGTGAGCTAGTTTTGATGGGCAGGTGGCACCTTGCGTGTTAGCCCTGCCATCAGGGTGTGAATGAGTGAATGACAGTGTAAAGTGCTATGCATCGCCACAAGCCTGCGTTTTATGTCTGTACCATTAAAAGCCATATTAAAGGAACTGGAATAATTATGGATGGAATTACCCAGTATATTAGATTCAGCTTTATCTCCTTAAAGGCTAATTTTTCCAAGTCACTGCATATTGTGTACTCCTGGATTTGTTCACACATTCACCATTGAGAATGTCTAGAATGTCCTCTTGACCAAACAGACAAAATCAAGGTGCTTTCATTTTAGGACTCCTCCACTTAAGTCAAACTAGGAGGGTTCGATGTTTAAAGAAGACAAGGAGAGTACTCCTTTTAAAACAAATATTACACTATGTGCTGAACTGATTCATATTTGACTTTATTCATAATTTAACTTTTCTCATAAGGTTAAACATTATGCACAAAATTGTTATGAGGTTGCGCTCATGGATTTCTTACATTATGTGCTGTTTTTTATATTATGAGCCATTATTCCATTTAACTTATTCCATTATGTGCAGTTATCACATAATGCACAGTTATTAAGTTTCTACATTGTTCACAAATAGACATAAAAAAGGAATGAATGGAAGTTTCACGAGATATTCTCTTTTTCTCCCCTTTTTTAGCATGCTGAATGGCAATGGTGTGAAAGAGATCCAGCAATATGCCTTCAATGGGAGCAGACTGGAGGAAGTGTATGCCATCTTGAATAGTTGCAGTGAACCAAAAACAAAAGCTCAAAGTCAACACAGAGGATAGATCTGACCAATATTTAACAACTTTCTTTTTTGGTCTCTTTATCCATGTGTGTCAAGCTTTAACAACATGGCTGGCTGACATGTTGAACTACTATTGAGTTAAATTAAATATTTTGAGAAAGTAAAAAAGTGGTGTATGTCTGTAAAAAAAAACTGAAACATTTTGGCCACATTACATTGCGCCTATAATCTATTCTCAATTCGACAGGTATCTCCACAGGAATATGGATCTGGAACGTATAGATGAATTTGCATTTGATGGCGTTATTCAAGGACCGACACGCTTGTGAGTGAATGTAGAGAATTGGTGTTCTTCTTTGAAAAAAAAGAACAAATAACTTTACTTGTTGTTTGTTTTCTTGTCAAATAATATTCAAACATCAAATCTTCTTTTTTGGAACTGCCGTACATGCTGAGGTTGAATACAGGAACTGCCTCAGCTTTGTATCCAAATGAATAATCTGAACTATTTGTCTTTTCAGAGACCTTTCAGAAACCAAAGTTAGCTCTCTTCCTTCAATGGGTATGGAGACCATTGAAAAACTCCAAGCTAAAAACACTTGGACCCTCAAAGTACTGCCCCCCTTTAGGGCCTTTCTCCATTTACAAAGTGCTGAATTGACCTTCCCATGCCATTGTTGCGGTCTCAAAAGGTTGAAAAGGTGGAGAGGGTAAGTAAGAGAATTGAAAGTGTTGGGAAATATTTTCCCACTGTAATTCTTTCTGTTAAGCATTTGTCCTTAACATACCAAATGGCTGGCCCTCAGACCCACGGTATAGTGGATGTATTGGGGTACTCGAACAATATGGGTCAATCTAGAGTGATTTCAATTCATTCAGTTACTGGGAAAAGATCATGTGCACTTTATCAACAATGTTACAGCACTCAAACTAACGAGAGAGTGCCAGCAGCATCTCTAGGCAACCATACAAATAAAAGTTAATGAGCTCCTTCAACTGTAATAATCAAACCCACATGAGATCAAAAAGAATACATCTTATGTTGTACACATTGTGATATTTTTGTGATTGCTGATCTTTGACCATTGTGATAATTATGATCTTGGATTATTCTTTTTTTATTTTATTTTAGACAATATTGGCCTGTTTCCATGTTTTTCAACCTAAAGTAAAAAACTTTTCATAATAATGTGTGCCTTGCGATAAACTGGTGAACTGTCCGGGGTGAACCCTGCTTCCGCCCAATGTCAGCTGGGATCGGCGCCAGCGCTCCGAGACCCTAAATAGAATAAGCGGTTTGGATAATGGAATATCAAAAGTATCTGCCTTTTAATTAACTTATTATTTATTATATATATATATATTCATCTTTGTATTATACTTTGTAATCGTATCATCTGATCTGCGGCCGTATGTCTTGGACACTCGGGTGAAGAGAGGAGCAGAGCTGTCAACTGATCACCACCTGGTGGTGAGTTGGATCAGATGGCGGGGGACTCGGCTAGAGAGACCTGGCAAGCCCAAACGTGTAGTGAGGGTGAACTGGGAACGTCTGGCAGAGGATCCTGTCCGGGAGGTCTTCAACTCCCACCTCCGGAAGAACTTCTCACAAATCCCGAGGGAGGCTGGGGACATGGAATCCGAGTGGACCTTGTTCAAAGCCTCTATTGTGGACGCGGCTGCTCGGGGCTGTGGCCGGAAGGTCATCGGTGCCTGTCGTGGCGGCAACCCTAGAACCCGGTGGTGGACACCGGGGGTGAGGGTAGCCGTCAAACTGAAGAAGGAGGCCTTTCGGGACTGGCTGGCCCAGGGGTCTCCTGAAGCAGCTGACGGGTACCGGCGGGCCAAAAGGGCTGCAGCGACGATGGTCGCGGAGGCTAAAACTCGGGCATGGGAGGAGTTCGGGGAGGCCATGGAGAAGGACTTTCGGTTGGCCTCAAGGAAGTTCTGGCAAACCATCCGACGGCTCAGGAAGGGAAAGCAGGGTCTACCCCAGGCTGTTCTCAGCAGGGGGGGGGAACTGCTGACCCGGACTGGGGACATCGTCGGGCGGTGGAAAGAGCACTTTGAGGAACTCCTAAACCCGGCCAACATGTCCCCCGGAGAGGGGGCAGCGCCGGAAGACTTTGGGGTGGATTCACCCATATCCCTGGCAGAGGTCGCTAAGGTAGTCAAAAAGCTCCTTGGTGGCAAGGCGCCAGGGGTGGATGAGATCCGCCCTGAGATGCTGAAAGCGCTGGACATTGTTGGGCTGTCTTGGTTGACACGCCTTTTCAGTGTCGCATGGGGGTCGGGAACAGTGCCCATGGACTGGCAGACCGGGGTGGTGGTTCCCATCTTCAAGAAGGGGGACCGGAGAGTGTGCTCGAACTATCGTGGTATCACACTGCTCAGCCTCCCGGGAAAAGCTTATGCCAGGGTGCTGGAGAGGAGGCTCCGACCGCTTGTCGAACCTCAGATTCAGGACGAACAGTGCGGATTCCGTCCCGGTCGTGGAACAGTGGACCAGCTCTTTACCCTCGCAAGATTACTGGAGGGGTCCTGGGAGTTTGCCCAACCAGTTTACATGTGCTTTGTAGACCTGGAGAAGGCTTTCGACCGGGTCCCTCGGGGGTTTTTGTGGGGGGTGCTGCGGGAGTATGGGGTGCCGGACCCGTTGGCACGGGCCATCCGGTCTCTGTATGCCTGCAGTAGGAGCTGTGTTCGTCTCCTCGGTAGTAAGTCAGACACGTTCCCGGTGGGTGTTGGCCTCCGCCAGGGCTGCCCTTTATCACCGGTCCTGTTCGTGACCTTCATGGACAGGATATCTAGGCACAGCCAGGGGGCCGAGAGGATCCGGTTCGGGAGTCTCGGGATCGCCTCTCTGCTGTTTGCGGATGATGTGGTCCTGTTTGCCTCCTCGGACCGTGACCTCCAGCATTCACTGGGGCGTTTTGCAGCCGAGTGCGAAGCGGCAGGGATGAGAGTTAGCACCTCCAAATCTGAGGCCATGGTGCTCTGCCGGAAACCGGCGGATTGCTCCCTCCAGGTGGGGGCAAACTGCCTACCCCAAGCGAAGGAGTTCAAGTATCTCGGGGTCTTGTTCACGAGTGAGGGTAAGGTGGAGCGGGAGATCGATAGGCGGATCGGTGCGGCTGCAGCAGTAAAACAGGCGCTGTACCGGTCCGTCTTAGTGAAGAGGGAGCTGAGCCGGAAGGCAAAGCTCTCCATTTACTGGTCGGTCTACGTTCCAACCCTCACCTATGGTCACGAACTCTGGGTCGTGACCGAAAGAACGAGATCTCGGATACAAGCGGCCGAAATGAGCTTCCTCCGTAGGGTGGCCGGGCTCAGCCTTAGAGATAGGGTAAGGAGCTCGGACATCAGGGGGGAGCTTGGAGTCGAGTCGCTGCTCCTTCGTGTCGAAAGGAGTCAGCTGAGGTGGTTCGGGCATCTAGTTAGGATGCCTCCTGGACGCCTCCCATTAGAGGTTTTCCGGGCACGTCCAACTGGTAGGAGGCCCGGGGAAGACCGAGGACACGCTGGAGGGATTATATCTCCCGGCTGGCCTTGGATGAGCTGGAAAGTGCTGCGGGTGAGAGGGAAGCCTGGGTCGGCCTGCTGAACCTGCTGCCACCGCGACCCGACCCCGGATAAGCGGGTGATAATGGATGGATGGATGGATATTCATCTTTTATCTATTGACATTGAAATTCTGTATCGTATGTGTTCCTGGTTCTCCCTTGTAAACCGGATTATTCTGTCAGATTAAGTACCTAGTTTATTTTTTGATCTGTGTAAACGTACTATGCTTGTTAACAATTGGAAGAGCCCTTCACTAGTTTGTCAGGGAGTTGCTGCTGGTGGCCTCTGACAGGTGTTTTTTCTTCATTAATAAAGTTATTACAAGTTAGCGGTAAATGCATTTTTGCTTTTTTCCCCAGTCTGGAGGTTTTGATCCTGTAGAAACTTTATGGTGTCAAAACAATTTTGTAATATAATATTTCAACATTTGAATGCATCTAAAAATGCATTCAAATGCATTTTAATGCATACCCAAAAAAAATAATTTCTGATTACTAATCCATATCATCTGTTTTCAAGAAACTCTGAAGCAGTTATTTGCAACCTGACCCGGACTGCTTTGGGAAAGCTGCAGGAATCCTCCAAAGTTCTCTCTCAGAGGTGTCATGGACACACATTCGACCATCATCTGAACGACAGCTTCGGTCTCCAAACTGCCGAAGGCCGAAATCTCAATAATTGCTATCACAGCCCCATTTGCCCAACTGAACAGTCTCAAAATGAGGGTTTGTTTTATGTGGAGTTACCAACAGAGCATCCCAATGAAGGTTTCGACTTTGCTCTGTGTGATGAACCTCACATAGATAATCATGAACTATTGTGCACCCCTCTGCCAGATGCCCTGAACCCCTGTGAGGATGTGATGAGTCAAGGCTTCCTGAGGGTGTTGGTCTGGGTGGTCAGTCCGTTGGCCATTTCAGCCAACTTCCTGGTGATGTTCATCCTGCTGACAAGCCAACAGAAGTTCTCCGTTACCCGTTTCCTCATGGGTCACCTGGCATTTGCAGACTTTTGTATGGGGATATACTTACTGCTCGTTGCGTCTGTCGACCTCTACACACGCTCCCATTATTACCACTATGCTATCGCCTGGCAAACAGGAGGTGGCTGCAATCTAGCAGGGACAATATCAGTGTTTGCCAGCGAGCTATCTGTGTACACATTAACTTTAATCAGTCTTCAGCGCTGGCATGCTATCTTCTACGCTATGAGGGCAGACCGAAAAATCCGCTTACGCCATGCAGCTGTGCTGATGCTCGTCGGCTGGTTGCTGTGTGTGATACTAGCAGTGCTTCCATTGGTTGGTGTGAGCAGCTACCAGAAAGTGAGCATTTGCTTACCCATGGACACTGAGACACCTGCTGCTCAGGCCTATGTGGTCTCTGTGCTGATGCTTAATGTCATTGCTTTTATAGTGGTATGTTTATGTTACCTCCACATCTACTGTATGGTGCACAATCCCCAGCACCAGTTCAGCAGATGCGATACCAGCATGGCCAAACGCATGGCTGTTCTAATTTTCACCAACTTTCTGTGTCTGGCTCCCATTTGCTTCTATGGCTTGTCTGCGGCTCTTCATCAACCATTGATAACCATCACAGATTCCAAGGTGTGACTCTCTCTTGAGGTTCAATCCAATTCCTTTTCTTTTCAAAATAAAGACTAATCTAATGTTTGTCTCCATAGGTGCTGCTGGTGCTTTTCTATCCTCTCAACTCTTGTGCACACCCATTTGTTTATGCTATCCTGACAAAGGCATTTCACAGAGACATCCTGATGTTGCTGAGCCGGATGGGGCTGTGCCAGCGGCAAGCACACCTCTATCGAAGCCAACTTGTCAGTATTCCGCCCTACAGCCCAGCCCCCATATCCCAAAATGTACAGGAATTGCCAGGCTACAAGATGTCCCCAAATTGCTTCTAATTATTAATTGATGATTAGTATTTTTTCTTGGAGTCATAGATTTAAAAAACTATAATTTAGTCTTTATACATACTAATTCACCGAATTTAACCATTACACAATATACCGTGGCCTCTTAAAATTTGTGATCCATGAATTTCTTGTATCAGTTTGCATAGTCTAATCTGCTGGTTTTCTCTTCCAAAATAATGTTAAATAATAATCTTTAGGTAATGACAGCAAATGTTTAGGCTTCATCTGTGGGGGAAAGATGAGTGGAAATGTGTCTAAAACTGTAAAGATGAGAAGAACTCAGAGATAAGAGCATAAAAAAGTAAAGGCGTCAGTGTCCTTCAAATGAAAAGGTTTTAATAGCAGCGTCTGAAAACCCCTCAGCCCCCTGAACATTCCAAATAAGCACTATCATATTTTTACCCACTTTACTATTTTGTTTGGTCACATGTTTGAAGGTAGACGTGGTCACTTTTTGATGGTACAACCAAGTGCAACACCATGAATATATAATTATTTATGTTCATAAAAGAACATAAAAGAAAACATGTATGTATCTTTCAGGGTCTTTGCTTTGCTCAGAGACCAACCATCATTATCGTAATAACACTACTTATGGGCAACGGAATTCAGACGGTTATATATCAATGTATGTAATGTTGCTTATATTTTAGAATATTACCCCCTCCCAGGCTCCTTACTTATTTTCTTTAACCTACAATGACCCTAATATAGTACTGTGCACACTTAAGGCCTGAATTAAAATTAGTAAAAGAAAATGTTGATGTTGTTTTACACCTTAATAACTCTACTTTAAGTGAATATTGCATTCTTGTTTCCTTTAATATTCTCTATATTGTCCTCAGAGAGAGAATTTTCGTTTTCTTTTTGTGTGACTTCTCTCACTCAGAACTTGTGTTTTAATCGGAGAACAGTAGGGCATAGAGCTCCCTTTGCAGGTGAAAACATTTAGGTTTGACCAGTGATGAGTTAGCTAGTCAAAATGCCTGGATTTGCCTCAGTTTCTTTAATTCCAGAGGAAATATCCCGGTTTCATGGTTTTCACGATAATTAACCAGAATATTTGGAATAGGCCTACAGCTGTCATTGTCAACTACTATAGCCTTTTACTTTGTTATTAGTTATCTACAGTGGTTATTTGCATTAAAACACTATGGAGAACTAGGCAGAAACTGTGCAAATACATTGTCTACTAAACTTGAACTGTGTTCAACTTTTGCATTTGAATTATGCTGTAATAAAAAATGTAAACAATGATGGACAAACGCCCCACTGTAGTTTATTGCACAGTACTGTGCTTACTTTTATGGTAAGCATACTGTGATTAATTTTACAGTATGCTAAACATGTGTTAGTTTATAGTAACTTCACTGTGGTGTGGGCAGAACCCAGGAGCAGCTTCAGACACAGCCAGGTCCAATGGACTCTGTGAGGCGAGAAGGCACAAAGACTCCAGGGAAGAAGTAGAGTTAGTAATGTGGAATGAAGAGACGTAAATTCTCCATAAAAAGAGAGAGAAGAGGAGATAGGTGCTCAGTGTATCCTAAAACATCCCCCAGCAGCCTATAAGCCTATAGCAGCATATCAAGGGGCTGGACCAGGGCAAACCTGATTCAGCCCTAACTATAAGCACTATTGAAGGATGGAACCAGCTTCCACTTTCAGTCCGGGAGGCAGACACAGTCACCTCATTTAAGAGTAGACTTAAGACTTTCCTCTTTAATAGTGCTTATAGTTAGGGGTCCAGCCCCTAGATATGCTGCTATAGGCTTATAGGCTGCTGGGGGACGTTTTGGGATACACTGATCACCTATCTCCTCTTCTCACTCTCTCCTTTACATCTCATCATTGCACATTACTTACTAACTCTACTTCTTCTCCAGAGTCTTTGTGCCTTTTCGCCTCATATTGGACCTGGCTGTGTCTGAAGCCGGTTCTGGCTCCTGGTTCCTGCATCTAGCTCCTGGCCTGGACCTGGCCTCCTTCCCAATGGCCCTGCCTCCTTCTCTGCCTCAATGGTCTGGCCTCCTTCGCGATGCCTCATGCCTGGTGGGCCGGCCTCCTGCCTCCGTTGCCCTGCCTCCTGCCATGGCACTGCTGATGCCCCACCTCATGGATTGTGGAAATCTGAATCGTGGTCCATGCCTACTAATTATTCATACATTTCTGTCATATTCATTGAACACTGTTCATTCTGTACACATGACGCTTCTGTCCATCCGGGGAGAGGGATCCTCCTCTGTTGCTCTCCTGAAGGTTTCTTCCCTTTTTTCACGTTTTTTGGGGAGTTAAAGAATTATGTCATTGAGCAACTGTTAAGAGCATGAGAGGGAGGGGGGAATGACACTCCGCTGGAAGATAAACAGAGAAGACTCAAAGCAACAAGAGGAGATTCTGCTTATTGCCTGACACTCAGCCGAGGGCATTGTCCAGCACAAGCATGGAAGGACTCTGTCACTGGTCGCGGCTCAGAGGATACCGATCGTGGCTGACGGAGGTTCTCATATTCCCCCCTGCCAAAATTATAAGGATTGGAGGGATTCTATTTTCTGTGACTCTGTACGGAGTCTGGAGGATCGCAGACGGTACTTCTATTCCTGGCAGGAGGAGTTGGGTGTCCCGCTAAGACCGGACGGGTCAGTTCCTCCTTGACCACAACCAAAAGGACTCTTCCATCCAGCCTCAGTAGTGAGCAAAGCAGTGATATACGCCGTTACGTTTTATTTCATACACACAGTGTGTCTTATTTCTCTGTTAAATAACCATGAATCGTAAGTCTCGCATGACGTAACCACTTTACGTGACTACGTACGCCATCTTGCTCTTTCTCCCTCCCTCTTCTACAAACACACACGAGCACTCCCCTCATCACGTGATTGCCTGATGCTTTTAGGATATATATTTGTATTTGTATAATAGATGTTTGTTGATTCATAATATGATATCAGTATTGTTGAAGATAAATAAACTGTTACATTTTAAAGAGCAGTTTCCTGTGATTATCTAGTGTATATGTGTTGTGATCGTTATCGTCAGTTCTCGGATTCAAACCATCACTGTTAATAAATGTGGAATAGTACTTTAAATGGTAATTGGTGCTTTTCTAATCTCCACCACTCAAAGCTCTTAAACACTACATGTCATCATTCACCCAAACACTGATGGGAGGAGCTACGGAGCCACCTCATCTTCCCATCAGGACTATCTAACATTCATACAACGTTCACACACCGTAAGCACAGCTACGGGAGCAATTTGGTGTGTGCCTTGCCCAAGGACACATCGACATGGACAAGCGGCTCGAACTGCAGATCCTCTGAATGAAGGACGACCCTTCTCACCACTGATCCAGTCACCTTTGACTATTGACATTTTGAGTGAACACCACTTTTGAGACTTGATTCACAGTTTGGTTATTGGTCCCTGTTCCCAGGGTGCTGCCCCATTTTTTAATAATATATGTTAACTATCCTATTGATATAAATAAACGTGTCATTCTCAATTTAATTTTCATAAGCAAACCCGGTCCTGCCGGATCCCAAAATGGATGATGTTGAATTAAACTATTCTTTCCTCTTTGTAATACACCTTGATGTTATGATATGACAGTGAATCTGTAATGTTTTACAGCTGATCTGAGTGACCGTTGCTGCTCGGTCCTGAAAAAAAACCTTCAGTCACATAATCTGGACAGTTCACATTCAAGTTAATACTTTTTGAATTATGTGTACCCAATTTATATTTCAATGCAACTTAACTATGAATAAAGAGTGTCTTAGTTAAGTAGGGTTTATGTCATTTAAGAAATTACAATTAATGATCCTGTGGTATTAGACACATATAATATGTTCAATTCAATTCAGTTTATTTTGTATAGCCCAATATCACAAATTACTAATTATCCTCAGAGGGCTTTACAATCTGTACACATACGACATCCCTGTCCCAGGACCTCACATCGGATCAGGAAAAACTCCCCCAAAAAAGTTCTGTCTCCAAGGTTGAATGTAATTACTCTATTTAAACAGGTGATATGAAAAATGTATTTGATTTAAAGCATTCAGAAGACGGTCCATTTAATATCCTGACTGTAATAAATGTAATCCTTAATCCTTTGCTACAAGTAGTAACACATGTATCTGTTTCAGTCAGACAGATGCCAATATGAATTATAGCATAAATAAGGCAATAACTGACTACTGTTTCACATCTATGTTCCACCACCAGTCTGTTTATGATTCATAGAGCCTGCTTACGTGTTCCTCTGTATCTCACATGGATGCACAAAGATATTGTATTTCCCCACATCAAATACTTTCTTCTTCACTGAGCTTTCAAAATGTGTCTTTTCACATTAAACATGCATAACGGAAATCCTGAGCTACGACAGAGAGACGAGCAGCGTTATTTAGAGGAAGAGCTTGCTGTGTTTAGTTTTTGATGAATGCTTTTTATGATGTTATTATTCACGGTAGAAGTGCTCCTGAACCTCCGTGTCTACAGGGGAGCTGCTCCGAGAGGGAGCCCAGCATGTCCGGGTCCTAATCAGAGCCGCCGGGGCGTTTCCGGTAAGGGTCTTAAAGAGACAGGCCAGAATAAGAGGGTACATGCAGGCATGTCATATGCAGGCAGACAATATGAAAGGAATAAAGTGTTTTTTTTAAAAACATAACTGCATGCACACTAGTAGAAAATACAAGTATGAACGTGAAAATTAGAATAATTTGAAGGAGCCATCTTTAAAGACTGCTCTTTATTGCTCCTAACTTTAGGCCCTTTGCTATCTGGGCCCTGGACCTGAAGAGAAGAGGCTCTGCCTCAGACCTCTACTCAACACCCTGATATCAGAATCAGAAAGTGCCATCATAGTCAAGCTGCTGCTGGTCTCTGTGGGTCTTCAGCCTTTAGGATCCACTGATTATTTAGACTTTGCAATGAAATAAAATATAATGGAGTACACAAAACAGCAGTCTTCTGAACCTGACTTAACTGTGTAGAGAAAATTAACATTAAAAATGCACTATAGATTATCAAATGGACAATTATTAAACCACTAAAAGGTACTCATCAGAGTTCTTCTCCCCCTTACAAAATGTCAGAGAAGCAGATGGCGGTAGATCAAACGCAGCAGTGTGTTTTGAAATAATGGCATCTGATGCCAGCAGTTGTATTTGCAATGTCATCAAAGGAAGGAAGGGTGTGGCTGCAGTGGGCTCAATGTTATTGGAACCTAAAAATGCCCTGACTTTAATCTCTCAGGAGTTATTCCTCTACGGTACTCAGTCAGTTCTTCAGCAGCCTTGAGGTTCCCTAACCTGACCATGAGGTTGTCTAATCCCCAAACCCATGAGCTAAAGGATGCGATTGTTTGTAAAAGCACTCAGTTTGGGCGTATACAAGCCTGTGAGATCAGAGTCAGGGAGCTAAACCCACTCTCTCGATATAATGATTGAGCACAAGAGGCATCAAGCTGCCCACAGTTACTATCGATGTATGAGCACACATTTACTTCCACTTACCTTCAAAGTAAATTCTCACACAACACTTATTTGGGGTGGGATTTCCAAAATGCAATGAAAAGTAAAGTCGGAAGGCCAGACAGATGAAACCACATCAAGAATGTTTTTCTTCTTGCTACGTGAGTCATGTAGGGTAAACATCCATGACGGGAATTTTTTTTATAAAAAAGTAGCACAGCCAAAGACCAAAAATATCTACTGAGATACTGGGGTCTGTTCCTGAATATCTGGGCCTTGTGCATGAACAGTGAGCCGTATTCCTCTTATATAATACAACCTAGGCTCGTGAAGAAACATGGAGGACCCACTCCGGATGTAGACAGCTCATTCATTAGGAAACATCATATTTAATTTCTGCCAATATGTGGGGTGTTTTTATCGCACTACATTAGCAAGCCTGTGTGTATTGTATCGTATGGCTTTATTCACGTAATATAACTTTTTTCTCAAAACAATTCAAACTCAGAGAACACAGGTATGCGGTTATATTTTGAATGTCGAGAAAGTTTTGAATATGAGCAGAAATCTTCCGCGACACATTATATATTGAATCAAATTAATTCAAGTGAATTGGTGGCCCATGAACATTGAAAAACAAACAAAAGACACAAAATGAGAAAAACTAAATAAATATTTGTCAACCTTACATTACACTTTGCTTCTGTCCATCCGGGGAGAGGGATCCTCCTCTGTTGCTCTCCTGAAGGTTTCTTCCTTTTTTCCCTGTCAAAGGTTATTTTTGGGGAGTTTTTCCTGATCCGATGTGAGGTCAAAGGTCAGGGATGTCGTAAGTGTACAGATTGTAAAGCCCTCTGAGGCAAATTTTTAATTTGTGATATTGGGCTACAAAATAAACTGAATTGAATTACAGAGAGCCTTGTTGCATATTGTTATCTTGTAAATTGTCCCCTGCCACCATACTCCAAGACATTTCCACCTTAAATGAAAGCAGAAAAATCCCCCAGAATACGGGAAATTAACTATTTGGTGCTTGAAATTTCCTGGCGCTTAATATGTGCCAAATGTACACCATTGGTAAGTATAATCCTGGTCATTCAGAAAAACAGAGCTAAAGTGAATGAACTACGCTTCCGTAAAATACATCCCAATGAACTGGATGAACTCCATCTGCTGAGGTATGTGATATGCGGTTCAAAGATCTTGAAAAAGTCGACCTTGAGTTAAGATTTAGTGTCAAACTACTGTTTCCAAGATGAACACAATAAATTAATTAATTCATAAAAATATGTTGTTTACTCAAACATATACCTACAACTCTGCGACAGGTAAATATAGTACAAACATAGCACTTTCCATGTCTGTGCCCTGGTTAGTTAAATTAGCTTAAAGTTATCTTAAATTACATAAGGAACTATCCTTATGTAATCTAAGCCATGTATGCAGTCCTATTGCCAAGTATTTGCCAAATGTGGGACAAACACAATTTTAAGATTTGTTTTCATTGACTAAAATGTACAGAATCAAAAAGAGCCCGTGCTTTTATTTCGAAGCTCGCGGTCGGAGGCGATGCTGCACATCCTGTCTGCCGGACTTGACGCCTCGCAGGACGGCGATGTGTTCGGTCTACGCGGTTGTCGCAGTTTGATCAGCATCGCTGAAGAAGGAAGTGCAGCCATGGCGCAGGGGCTCAAAGTGAGATTCGATAAGTTCCTCCACGAGAAGAACCGCATGACGGACTGTCTGGGAAAGCTCGAGGAGAAGACCGGAGTGAACAGGACGTACATAGCTCTCGGTGAGTGTGTGCAGGGGCGAGGATGGGAGAAGAGACCGCATTACACCGACAGAAGGACGCAGTCACAGCGCGTGGCAGAGCGCCGTCACGCTTTAGCTACTGAAGGAAAAGGCTGTCGCAGTAACCCGCTGGTTGTACGGAGCGGCGACGTGTACCGTGTGTTTGTGTACCGTGTGTTTGTGGACAAAGAGCGTGACATAACAACATGTGGTGTGATCTGTTGCAGCTGTCATCGGTGTCATCGCGGTGTACTTGGTCATCGGCTACGGAGCCTCCCTACTGTGTAACCTCATCGGCTTCCTTTACCCAGCCTACATATCGTAAGTGTCGTATTCTTGGAGCACTTCTAAGGAGGGGCCTGCGCAGCAACCCCACCCAACACACACACACACACACACACACACACACACACTCGATGGAAAATTTAGGAGTTTAAATTATTTATTTTTTTACCATGATTGAATTTTTAGCTAGTCATAACCACAGTTTAAGATTTATAAAGAGAAAATACCATTTTAGTTATCTTGTTAACCAAAACGGGTATCTTTTTTTTTCTTCCCACTTTATTTTGGGAAAACCAAAACCTATATATATATAAAAAAAAGAAGAAGCATGAAACGAATGTAAATATGAAACCAGTCATGATGTTATTATCTCAGCTACTGGTGCTCCATGTAGGCTTGGCTTGTTTTCCTCTTGGACGCCTCTTTGTCTCAAGGCTGCCAGGAGCGACTCCATGATGAGACCATATAGAGTGACCAGGATTATCTACAGCTGATGACACTTAGTATGATACTTTGATGGCAACACAAATAAAGCGTTGGCTATCTTTAGTTCATGTTATATTCAGATATTTATTTTGGGAAGTTGAGTTAAACATGTTATTAATATAATATAACAAAAACCTTTTTGTCTTCTTGAGTTATGATCTCAAAAGAAATTCAGTCTAATGAGCACAATCATGAGTGTTTTATGTGATCAAAAATCTTTGTTGTTAAGAACCTAATGCTGCTGTGTCATGTGACTACATGACACAGCAGCAGTGGCATTAGGTTCTTAACAACAAAAAATGGTTTCAAAATTAGCAAAAGTAACTTATCCTCAACTCATCTCATACATACATATCCTGTGATTAGTAGTGGGTTGGATAGAAGAGCTTTTCTAGCTTTTTATATAGTTTTATTTTTGATCCCTGCTGAGGAATAACTAAAGTCTAGAACTGAGTAGAGCCTGGAAGATGCCAACATTTAGATGATATAAGAACAAAATCCAAATAATAAATCTGTTAACTGCTATTTGACGGTCTGAAATACAGTTTTTAGTTTGGCTTTCTAGCTGAAACTAACTCAGTTAGTTACACTGTTTGAAGCCTTCAGGGCGGTTCTGACATATTTGTCCAAACTCTTTTGGTTTGGTGTGCTGTTAAACTGTATTATGTTATACTGAGAGGTGTTTCTAATGTTCTTTAGAGATGGGCCAATAGTTTAATGACAGGAAACTCGCTGTGAAGGTTGATACCAACTAGTTCCTGTTTAGTTTTTTTTCTGCTGAATAATTTAGCACATGTCCTGCAGCCTGCTTACACATTCTTTTGCTATAATCAATAACAAGTGGCACATTTATGCTTGTTGTTCGTAATCACACGAAACTGGAAGTAGTTTCATAAGCCCACTTAATAAACTGAGACACTGTCGTAAACATATCTGATTATTCTCAGCTGATGCAGTGTCTGTCCCCAGATGTCAGCAGCTGGAGGTAAATGTTAGCTGACAGAAACTTTGACAAGGTTCATGGTGTCCGCAGCCGAGATGTCTGGTAGAGGGACGGCCGTGTTACCACAGAGGCTGCAGTATTTATTCACTGAACATGTTCCGACATCTTTTCCAGACTTTGCCATATAACTAGTAAAGCCCAGGCAGCTCGATATTTCCTCCCGCTGTGTTGAGGTGTTTGTCAGCATTGCTGTAGAACACCAGGTTATCCATGTGACTGAAACACAGAACAGCTTTCATACTGAGAAAAACAGGCCTCAGGGAGAATCAATCAATGACAAAGACTTCTATTGGAAACAAACTTCAAGAGAAAACTAATAACCGCTCACCAATCATAATTCTTTTTTTTTCTCCAATGCTGTTGCACACACCCTTTTATTGCGTCTGTGTGTTTGACAAGAGGGAAGATTAACCAACAGGAACAAGAGAACAGGAAACCACCGTGTGTCTCTGTAACCCTCCACGATAAGGCCCAGAATCATGGCATTCACAAACTGCCCTCGCTCAGCACAAATATATTGCCAATGGAATGTCAATTAAGAGCTTTTAGTTGTGTGATTTGACACGCAAATGAAATGCATTCACATGACTAAGCAGCAGTCAGAGCATGTAACTTACTTTCTAATATCCAAAAGGCATGTATTGTTGTGCGCGAGGGGAGGTGGATGGTCCAACAAGCAGTTTTCCTCAGTGTAGTTACATGGTTTTATTGTTACCTAAACTTAAATGTTGGTGGTTCTCTTTCATAGCATTTGTTTTGTGTCTCACATTGGGACCAGGGCTGCCACTTATGTCCCTTTTAGAGCAGATGAGAACACGTGGGCACGAGCCTACCCTTGCGGGGTTAAAATATCGATCTTGGATACTCATCAGATGTATGTGATGTGTCTTGGCCTGAAACATGCCCAACACTGTGGCCAATTCTCCCTCAAAGTGCTACCTTGCCGTCTGGCTTCCACCGCAGCAACTCAAGAGCTGATGGCGCTAGTGGAGTTGATGGCCCCCAAAGCTGGGGCTGGACTGAGCTGGAGGGGGTCAACTGACATTGCAGACCTGCTGACCCAAGAATTTGCCAAATTTGAACTTTTTAAACTCTCTACCGAGGAGGCTGCCTCCCACTTTCAGAATCCCTTGGAGGCCACCTCCCACTTTCAGAATCCCTTGGAGGCCGCCTCCCACTTTCAGAATCCCTTGGCTGCTGAAACCTCAAGCAGCCCCTCAGGCTCCGTCGATGGCATCAGTTCCTGAAGAGCCCGTGGCAGAAAAAGTCTTTTCCCTCAAGAAGGGACCCGGTCTGACCTTAAGGAGGAAGAAATGGCTAGCCTGATAGCCACCGTGGATGTGATGAGCGAGGCGGCTCTCGCCCACCCTCTGGCTTCACTCACTCCAGCAGCCCTGTTCACAATAGTCACAAAGTGCCCTGTTGGTCCTTTGCATATCTCGAGGACCGCTTATCAGATCAAACTAGGCGGGTCTATTGCTGGGTACCCTATGGAGGGTCGTGTCCATTTTGTGCAATGTGGACACAAGACAAATTTAATCTATTTGTATAGTTCAATTTCCTAAATCATGAATGTGCCTCAGAACAGAAGGCTTTACAATCTGTACAACATCCAACAACCTTCTTCCTTGGACCGTTGCATCGGTATTTTGAATTTTGGTTCCCTTTTCTCTCAAGATGGTCCTCTTTTATCCATGGCTAACGCTCACTCACTGGCCCCTTCACTTTAGAGATGACGGATCAGCACACACTCGAAAACAAAGGATAGAAAAGATGGGACGAGTAATGTTAACTTTACATATGAATCTTTTCTCTTACATGTTGGTCCTCTCTCTCTCTCCAGGATTAAGGCCATTGAAAGTGCCACCAAGGACGATGATACTAAATGGCTGACCTACTGGGTGGTGTATGGACTCTTCAGTGTGGCCGAGTTTTTTGCCGATATCTTCCTCTCCTGGTTCCCATTCTACTATATCGGAAAGGTAATCCAGCCGGTGTCTGTTGTGCTTGTTTGTTTTTTAATCAATGTTCTGTGCTGAAAAAATTAGGAAAAAAAAGAATAAGATGAGTTAAGTGTGCAGCTTTCCCCTCCGGACTTAGATATCTTACCAGTGAGAGCCAGCTCCTCAGTAGAGTCAAGCATCACTCTCCCATCCTCTCCCAAAGATATTTATTAGCCTTACTCTGCCTCTGATCCGCCCTAAACTGCATCTGCTTACCCAGGTATTCTTACCTCGGCAATCTCACAAAGGCAACGAGTACAAGCCAATCAGAGGCGGAGAAGGGCGAGTCATGCCTCCGCCATAGTAGGATTCTTAATTTGGTGTCCCGTCACAACCTGTCCCATTAATTTAATTCAATTCAGTTTATTTTGTATAGCCCAAAATCCCAAATTACAAATTTGCCTCAATCTGTACACCTACGACATCTCTGCATGAGAATCACCTGTAGCAGTAAAGCCATATTTTAAGTAGGGCTCCTGATATCGTCTTTTAAATATATCTTTCTTCTTGGAAGCCATATGGTGCGTTCACACCAAACCTCTTGTGATTTTTTTTCGCGCGACCCGATCCCATGCAAAGTCAATGCACAGATGCGTTTAGACGCCGAAAAATTCGCCTCGGTTTGCGGACTCCCCAAGCTCTTTAATACGACTACAGGTTAGCCTGAAGTAGCGCTGGAAGCCGCAGTTCCTGGAGAAGACGGTGAAATTCACCGAGCGGTGTGCGGCGACGGATAATGTTATGAACCCAAATACGAGGACGTCTGATGTTCTGACGTTTGTGGTATTTCCAGAACAAGTATAGAGTAGAAATAGTTGTTATTTCCTTAAAGGTGGATGGTGGAAGTTATAACTGTTTTTACGGAGACAAGCCACGGAGATAAGCCACGCCCCCTTTTCACGTCTAACCGTCTGTGCATTGACTTTACATGGGATCCACTTGTGTGTTTGGTGCGAACACAGCACAACTTGTCAGGCGAGTAAAGCGTTGCGAATATTCGCAACGCTTTTGGTGTGAACGCAGCATTAGGTTCTTCTCCTCTTTGGGCCTTATCCTCTTTCTAAAGAAGCTTCCTAAAGACATTTGTTTTTTACTCATTTTTGCTTGCGGGCTTATTTTTGTGGTAACTATCAGCTGCTTTACAGTCAGATTATTGCCGGTGTTACAGAGACCATGGCTATTAAATGATTAGCACATCACAATCTCGTTTTTTTTAACTAAATTAAAATAAACACGAAAAGAGCACCCATAGTCTGTACGTTTCAGGCAGCTTCTTTCACACTGTCTTACTCTCTCCCTGCCTGTCAGTCCTCTGTGAGGGAACATATATATATATATATATATATATACACACACACACACACACACACACACACACACACGTTCCTTAAAGCAAACACAGGCTCTCGGCATCATAACTGGTTGCTGGTGAACTTGATGACACAGTTGTCATCACTCAGATACTAATTATCATCATTGCATTGTGCTGCACCCTATATGGTCCATTGTTTGACTCCACCCACATTTAGCAGCTCCCTTAGCCATAGACTGTATATAAGAAGTGGGCGGAGTCAATGTGATGTCACCCATTGAATATGGTTTTGAAGCCTCGAGATTGTCATTTTGGCTGTCGCTATCTTGGTTTTTTGGAACCAGAAGTGACACAAGATGGATTTAAGTACCACCAAACTTTCATGAAGTGAAAACACACTAAAAGGGATCCAGGTTTTTAGACGAAAACATGGAAAACTCTGGTTGTGACCTTTCAATAAACACACTCTTGACATTTTTTTGCAGTTTTAATTATGAATGTATAAGCTGCTTAGAGCTAGTATTAGGAAGTTAAAAAGGTAATAGTTTCCTCTCTAAAATCTATTTTATATTGCTGTGAAATCTGTACACCGTTCAACTACGGTCCGTTACACCAGTGGACTTAACTACAGAAAGAATGAAGGGAAAAAATATTTGATTGATTTATGAAGGTCTGAAAGATGTTTATATTTTAAAAAATGACCGGATACATTCTTCTCTGCATCTCGTCTCAGTGGTCCACCACAGGTACACTGTCAGACCTCATTAAATCTGTGACTATTGTTCCCCGTGTCTGGTGGACAACGAGGTGTTTGAGTTTATTCATCCATAAGGAGAGAGAGAGAAGATAGGAGCTCAGTGTATCCTAAAACATCCCCCAGCAGACTATAAGCCTATAGCAGCATATCAAGGGGCTGGACCAGAGCAAACCTGATTCAGCCCTAACTATAAGCACTATTAAAGAGGAAAGTCTTAAGTCTATTCTTGAATGAGGTGACTGTGTCTGCCTCCCGGACTGAAAGTGGAAGCTGGTTCCATAAAAGAGGAGCTTGATAACTGAAGGCTCTTGCTCCCATCCTACTTTTTAGGACTCTAGGAACCACAAGTAGCCCCGCATTTAGTGAGCGCAGCTCTCTAGTGGGGCAATATGGTACTACAAGCTCCTTAAGATATGATGGTGCATCACCAATCAAGGCTTTGTAGGTGAGGAGAAGAATTTTAAATGTGATTCTTGATTTTACAGGGAGCCAGTGCAGAGCAGCTAATACAGGAGTAATGTGATCTCTTTTCTTAGTTTGTGTGAGTACACAAGCTGCAGCATTCTGGATCAACTGGAGGGATTTAAGAGACTTATAAGAGCAGCCTGATAATAAGGAGTTGCAGTAATCTAGTCTGGAAGTAACAAACACGTGAACCAGCTTTTCTGCATTGCTTTGAGAGAAGATGTGCCTGATTTCTTTTAAATACTTCTGAAGTTGGCTGCAAAGACGCTGGCACTGCGCCACCCTTTATGAATCGCCCAGATAACCTGATATGGAGAGGGCAGAAAATTGTACCAGCAGCTTGTGAGAAGTGCCTATGTGCATGAAAAGGCCCGGTATGCCAAAGAGTACAAGGAAGAAGTGAGTACCAGTATTGGACTTTTACCTTCACTACATTCATAATATTAGGCTACTTTGCAGATTCTGATTCTTAATACAAGATATCATTCAGCTAATAAACTATGATGTATAATTATGTCCTATATAACCTAACTTTTACGTATGTAAAGTAATAAATTAGCTTCACCTTTTGCAACATCAAAGTGCCTTCTGTAGCTCAGTGGGTTCATCCCTGCGTCCCTCAGTCTGCTTTTGCGAGTGATGGATAGATAGATAGATAGATAGATAGATAGATAGATAGATGGAGCCATAGATACCTTATTAATCCTGCAATGGGAAATATGTTTGCTATAATATAAGCAATAAAATGAAAAATGCACAATATATAAAAAAATAATACTAATATTAAATGAACCAAACAAACCGTGCCCTGAGCCCTAAAGCGCTAAATGCTAAAGATGGGTTGAATGCAGGGTCAGATTTCATCTACATGTGCATTGGAATAACATTTTAAGCTTAAATATAATCAAATACATTATTTGAATTGAGCCATTCTGAATAATAAGTATACTTTCGCTTTTGGTACTTGAAGTATATTTTGCTGATACTTTTGTACTTTTACAGAAGTACTATTTTGTATGCAGGACCTTTACTTGTAACAGATCATTTTTACACTGCGCTCTACTTTATGATTTATTCATAAACATTGTATAAATGGGAATGGTGTTGGCAAAATAGGCCTACTCGTAGAAAATTGTGAACAAAATGGAATCCCATTTTTTCTGTTAATGTCGGCACAGAATGGTTATTCAGGGGGCACAAATGAAGTGAGCAAGAACAGGCGTGAGTAAATCATACGCAGAATGCACAACAGGGGTTTCCACCTGCCGGGTTGTTGTTGTTGTTGTTGGACCTCGGAGGGTTGTAAGAACTTTGATGTAAGGAGCCGCAAGAAATATCCTTATGTCTGCTGATTATAGGTAATATCAGACTGATAATTTGGGTTACGGTGAGATCACAAAGTAGTTATTCTATGACCATAAAAACTAAATAAAAAGAACATTTTCCTTTTGCTGTTTGGAAAAGAATTGTGATAATATGGTGATGCCATTTCTAAGCATGCATCTTCATCTCTTTTGAAAAATGACTTTAAAGTGTGTCATGCTGCCCTGTGGCGTGTCACTGGTGCAAGCTTCCAGACACGCCCTTATTGATAAATGGATTTCACAGACCCATATGTTCATTGTCATTACATATATGCAGTTTACCGTCATGTTATTCCAGTAGCTATAACACTATATATGTTATATAACAGTATCAGGGGAAATGCTCCTCATGGTTCCACTCACACAAACAGCGCCGCATGGTCAAGCTGCCTTTTCCTTGCAAACTTGGGACGATATATATGTTATCTTAATTGGACTTAAATACAGGATGATTAAAAAATAAATACAAAACCGTAATCAATATTTACGCCTATGATTCCTCTGGCCTTTTATGGTATACCACGATTCAGTCCCATCTGTTCTCTGATGAGTGGAATAAAGACGTTGGTGAATTGTCTACTCGTCTGTGTAAAGGTGCACACTTTCTGTGGACTTATGTGTACTTAAACATACATTGTAGTAATGACAATGAAATACAATATTTCCGTTGCACCAACAATTAAATACAATTTCTTTTCAACTGGATATGCAATGAAACACTGTTTTGTAGTTTCATCATAGCAGCGCAGTTCAAAGATAGTTCTGGCAATAATGTGACGGAAGAGTCAACTTACATGAGGTTCTTTCTTTTTGTTCATTGTTACAGGTTCTTCCTTTTTTTTACGATTTGAGGGGGAAAAGACTATCAGGCAAATTTGTGATTTTTGATATTGGCTATACAAATGTATAAATAAGAAATGACAATGTAGTAGATTTTTCTTATAAAGTGGAGCATTTGACGGCTTTAAAATGAGACCTTGATAGTTTGTACAGCCTGTAAATAACTGTTGACGTTCTCTTTTCCCCCAGTGTGCCTTCTTGGTGTGGTGCATGGCTCCGACTTCCTCCAACGGATCAGTCCTGATTTATAACCGCATCATTCGGCCATTTTTCCTCAAGAATGAAACCAGGATTGATGATGCGGTGAAGACGCTCCAGGATAAGGCGTCAGAAGCTGCTGACAAGATCAAAGATGAGGGTGAGTGGATCAACATGTCTGTGTAGTTTACTGTCAGTAGAGTCGACCAATACTGGAATTATCAGCCAATATTCCAAAATAAACAAATCCTTGAATAAACATAAATGTAATCATTTCTAAATGTAAAATAAATGTTCCGGTAAGGAAATACTCGGCTTCAATCCCCATTTGTCGGCGTTTAGCCTTTCAAGAACGTTTTCACAGCAGAAAACCGCTCACTTTTTTGCCAGCTGCAGGCGCATCTAATTTTAAAAGGGAATGGGAGACAACACTATGATGGGTTTAATTCATGTTACACCCAAAACACACCTATGATTAATTAAG
The DNA here is from genome assembly GCF_009769545.1 of Cyclopterus lumpus. Lineage (NCBI taxonomy): Eukaryota > Metazoa > Chordata > Actinopteri > Perciformes > Cyclopteridae > Cyclopterus > Cyclopterus lumpus. The sequence goes on from NC_046977.1 coordinate 19,094,043, forward strand.
GGACTACATACCCCTTGCGCTTTATTTATTCTCCCAGATTACGTGCCATTTAACTAGTTGGCCTTGCGATGCTTTTTAGATAATTTAAATGAGGCCAATAGCCACGTTGGTCTACTTTACTAACTTGCGTCAAATGGAGCAGAAAGCAAAGTATGGCCCCTCTAGATGAAGCCCAAATACACGTTGGCTCATTTAAAGCGGCAGTCAGGATTTAGTGGCATCTAGTGGTGAGGTTGCAGATTGCATCCAACTGAATACTCTGCGCTCGTCTCCCGTTGCAAGCGTGTAGAGAACTGCGGAGGCCTTCGTGTAACTTTAAAAGATAAAGGCTCTCACTAGAGCCAGTGGTTGGTTTGAATCATGGTGGTGCGACGCGGCGGACTCTGTGAAGGAGCTCATTCTAAGCTACCGAAAACACACGATTCTAAGTTTCAAGTGATTATACAAAGTTAGTTGTGAAGATTTTTATCCCATTTCTGCCAAAAAGTATGGGATTGGGATGTTCGTAGCTATTGCACTCTAGATACCGAACAAGAGATGTGACGTTTGTGTACTTTGTCCACAGCCAAGAGAGCCACAGCAAACATCATGTTCGAGGAGAAGAAGAGCTCTTAGGAGGCTTCCTGCCCACAGCGTCGCTCGGGAGCTGTACGAGAAGAAACACCGCCTTGAAAATGTTTGTTTAAAAAGATCCTGTTACGTAGGTAGTCCTCATCTCGCTGTAATAGATGTCACACGTGTCACATGCATCAATCAAGCAGTTTTTCCAGGTCAGCGTTTTACTTAAGATAACTGCACGCTGGCCCTGATGACCTTTATGAACCAAATAAAACCAACCCTCCTGAAGTGGTCTCTTGTGATTAATCTGAGAATAATTGGTAGATTAAGTTTTCATTTCTTAAGAAAATAAACGGGTCCATGTGGAGCATTTCACACTTTGGAGTTGGGTTTGACTGTAAGAAGCATTTGCAATTGAAAGCCATGATTGAAGGTTATTTCTACACTTTATAATCATTTATCATAGGTTTTAGAGAACAAGCTGTTAACCATATTTAGGACAAAAGAGAAAACCGTAGACTTAAGGAGGAGACCCATAAACCACTTCATCTCTGAAGCACTGTATCCTCTGCATTATTACCAGAAGCTTGTTTTCATGACTGGTTGGGATTGTTACCAAATCTAGTTTCATCAGCATGATATTACATTTCATGTTATCAGAGTGTGTAACAATCATGTTACATTCATACGCCGTAGACACAGCTACACGGAGCAATTCAGGGTTAAGTGTCTTGCTCAAGGACACATCGACTAGGGCGGGGATTGGCGGTTCAACCCCCGCCCTAGTCGATGTGTCCTTGGGCAAGATACTTAACCCTGAATTGCTCCCCGTAGCTGCGTTGTATGAATGTAACATGAATGTAAGTCGCTTTGGATAAAAGTTGAATGTAATAATAGTGCAAACATTTGTATTGAGTGTTCAAGTTGAACATGGGTGTGTAGACAACACGCACATACTCACTTGCATGTATATAACTATACATAGATATATACACAAGGTATATATTATTTGATTTACCATTAAATATATATATATATATATATATATATATATATATATCTTTTTTTTATTTAAAAAAACAAAAACACATACAATATCTTCCCTGTGATGCTTTGGAAGCATCACAGGGATCTCATTGTTGACCGGTATCGGTCAGGAGAAGGGTACCAAAGGACTTCCAAGGCATTAGATATGGAACACATTGAAGACAGTAATCATCAAGTGGACATTAGTGACATTACTAACAACTGGACGTCCTTCCTAAATGGATGAAAAGATGAGAAGAAAAATGTTCAAGGAGGCTTCCAAGAGGCCTACAGCGAGATTATGGCAAGTAGACTACTGGCTGTGTGTCAACAATCTCACGTATTCTTCAATTAAGTGTGTGTGTGTGTGTGTGTGTGTGTGTGTGTCCCTGTCTTATATTTTAGTTTTCCAGCTAATTCAATCATGATTTTTTATAAATGATGTATTCAATTATTCGTTAATATCTTTCTATGTAATGTATTTATTGTTTTGTGTTTTCATGAACCCCTTTTTTAATTTGTTCTATTTCTCAATTATCTAACATATTCATTTGTAAATTTTGATCATAATAATACCCCTTTGTGTCAATTTAAATAAAACTAATTAATTTTCTTTATTGAATTATTACATTTTCTTATATGTAATATTTTACTGTATTGTATATATTGTAACCTTGTTTGATGCTGCTACAAACAAATTTCCCCCTGGGGATGAATAAAGTATCTATCTAAATCAGCCAATGCCATACTTGGTAATATACACAGTTTCTTTATGGATTGCACATGAATTAATTGAGCGAATGGTGGAGATGGTTCTAAGGTTGTTTTTTTATTCCCCGTGAAATGTTTTTTTTTTCTTCTGTTCTGTTGTTGTGAGGTCCTAGAAGAGGGATGTCATATGTTTACAGATTGTAAAGCCCTCTGAGAGGAGTTTGTGATTTTGTCCTGTATAAAATCCAGAATCAAATTCTTCTCCTCACCTACAAAGCCTTGATTGGTGATGCACCATCATATCCTAAGGAGCTTGTAGTACCATATTGCCCCACTAGAGAGCTGCGCTCACTAAATGCGGGGCTACTTGTGGTTCCTAGAGTCCTAAAAAGTAGGATGGGAGCCAGAGCCTTCAGTTATCAAGCTCCTCTTTTATGGAACCAGCTTCCACTTTCAGTCCGGGAGGCAGACACAGTCACCTCATTTAAGAATAGACTTAAGACTTTCCTCTTTAATAGTGCTTATAGTCAGTTATAGTTAGTGGAGGTCTAGGTCGTGGTCAATGCCTACTCATTATTCATACATTTCTGTCATATTCATTGAATTTGTTGTAACTCTGTAACGCTGTTCATCTACACATGACATCTATGGCTTCTGTCCATCCTGATATAGGCTCAATGTGTTGTATCTGAAAATATCTAAAACTGTGCAAAACTAAACTCTGTTCAAATAGTCATTACTTATTAACTCACTTATCTTTTGTTTTGATTTCATTATCTTCCTTTTCTGCTTTTTATTGCACTTTTTTGTGAAGGACTGTAATATTGAATGTGAAAGGGGGTGTGCATCATTTATTTTGGGGGTGATCTGAATCTGTCGCCTCTGATCTACAAGTTTATACTTTGAAACAACTTAATTACCAATGGCCTGGGATCGAACCGGGGCCCTGTGCAGGAAGGAATTATTATTATTATTATTATTATTATTGTAGTCGTCCTAACCTGTCAAAGGAATCGATAAAGCACTGATCTTATAGAATATATGAATCTATGAGACACATCCTGTAAAAAGCCAGAAGGAAGAGCGGGTTATGGAACAGTTATTGAAATGAAACCTTCTCAGATGTTTAGAGGGGAAATTTGTTCTAATAACTCATTAATATCAATAATATCAATTACTTTATTGTAAGAGCTCATGGTTACATATTATTAACTATGTGTAAGTCTGTAACAAATATAAAAGCAGTTTATTTGAAAGGAACCGTACAGGAAGCCAGCCAGATGAAACAGATGTTGCTGCGCTGCCAGGTGGAAAGTATGTGCAACAAGTACACATACAAGTACACATACAAGTACACATACAAGTACACATCAGCTGAGAACTTCAATACTTGAGAATTCTGTCCGTAGCGACTTCCTTGAGTCTCGTCATAATTGCTGAGCAACTAGCAGGAAGAAATACTGATCCTCTCGCCTCACTCTCGATAATAAAATGATTAAGCATTTCCATGATGTCCAACTATTCCTTTAATGATGGCTTTGGTTACAGCAATCAATTGATGTATTTGATGAAATGGTATGTCGCTGCTGCTTATCTGGGGGCCGGGTCGGAGTTATTAAAAGTGCATTGCTGAAATTTAGATGATTGCTCAAATACCTATTTCTTCTAAAATTGTAATTATGTCAGTATTTCTGTTTGTGCCTCTCAGGAAAATAAATATTTTTATTCTTTAGTTTTTATCATCAAAGATGCAAAGGCAGAGATAAAGACCAATAAATCAGATGACAAATTAGATTACCACGAGCACATAATGGATTATTGTTTTCAAAACTGTGTGAAATCTCCAAACTATTCCTAATTTGCGCACTAAACATGGGTTTCCTGTGACTTTCAGGCAGATTTCAGAGCAAGAATATAATTATCTTCCGTTGTTCCTGTGATGCATCGAGTCGGCGTGTGACCAAAATCTGTTCCGTTTGAACGGCATCACTCAGACATGTTCATCAACATGCTGTCTTTGTAAAGCCGCATATGTCATTACTTTGCAAACAAAAATGTTGCTGAAATCAGTTCAAATTGTCTAATGTATTTTTTTATTTAGCACAAAAGTGCAGGTCATTGCAGGAGTTATAGTCCGGTAGCACGCAGTGGACATGGACAGTGAAAGGAAGACCGCCAGAAAACAGCTGCTTTGGTCAGCGAGTTCCTGTCAATCACATGATTGACCCTGTAGAGTTGAAGTGTTCTTTGAGGTGAATCTGTAGAGAGTTGAAGTGTTCTTTAAGGTGACCCTGTAGAGAGTTGAAGTGTTCTTTGAGGTGACTGTAGAGAGTTGAAGTGTTCTTTAAGGTGACCCTGTAGAGAGTTGAAATGTTCTTTAAGGTGACCCTGTAGAGAGTTGAAGTGTTCTTTGAGGTGACTCTGTAGAGAGTTGAAGTGTTCTTTGAGATGACTCTGTAGAGAGTTGAAATGTTCTTTAAGGTGACCCTGTAGAGTTGAAGTGTTCTTTGAGATGACCCTGTAGAGAGTTGAAGTGTTCTTTAAGGTGACCCTGTAGAGAGTTGAAATGTTCTTTAAGGTGACCCTGTAGAGAGTTGAAATGTTCTTTAAGGTGACCCTGTAGAGAGTTGAAGTGTTCTTTGAGGTGACTATAGAGAGTTGAAGTGTTCTTTAAGATGACTCTGTAGAGTTGAAGTGTTCTTTGAGGTGACCCTGTAGAGAGTTGAAATGTTCTTTAAGGTGACTCTAGAGAGTTGAAATGTTCTTTAAGGTGACCCTGTAGAGTTGAAGTGTTCGTTGATGTGACCCTGTAGAGAGTTGAAGTGTTCTTTGAGGTGACCCTGTAGAGTTGAAGTGTTCTTTAAGATGACTCTGTAGAGAGTTGAAGTGTTCTTTGAGGTGACCCTGTAGAGAGTTGAAGTGTTCTTTGAGGTGACTCTGTAGAGAGTTGAAGTGTTCTTTGAGGTGACTCTGTAGAGAGTTGAAGTGTTCTTTGAGGTGACTCTGTAGAGAGTTGAAGTGTTCTTTAAGATGACCCTGTAGAGTTGAAGTGTTCTTTGAGGTGACCCTGTAGAGAGTTGAAGTGTTCTTTAAGATGACTCTGTAGAGTTGAAGTGTTCTTTAAGATGACTGTAGAGTTGAAGTGTTCTTTAAGATGACTCTGTAGAGTTGAAGTGTTCTTTAAGGTGACTCTGTAGAGAGTTGAAGTGTTCTTTGATGTGACTCTGTAGAGAGTTGAAGTGTTCTTTGAGGTGACTCTTTAGAGAGTTGAAGTGTTCTTTAAGGTGACTCTAGAGAGAGTTGAAATGTTCTTTAAGGTGACTCTAGAGAGTTGAAATGTTCTTTAAGGTGACCCTGTAGAGAGTTGAAGTGTTCTTTAAAGTGACTATAGAGAGTTGAAGTGTTCTTTAAGATGACTCTGTAGAGTTGAAGTGTTCTTTAAGGTGACCCTGTAGAGTTGAAGTGTTCTTTGAGGTGACCCTGTAGAGAGTTGAAGTGTTCTTTGAGGTGACCCTGTAGAGAGTTGAAGTGTTCTTTAAGGTGACTCTGTAGAGAGTTGAAGTGTTCTTTGAGGTGACTCTGTAGAGAGTTGAAGTGTTCTTTAAGATGACTCTGTAGAGAGTTAAAGTGTTCTTTGAGGTGACTCTGTAGAGAGTTGAAGTGTTCTTTAAGATGACTCTGTAGAGAGTTGAAGTGTTCTTTGAGGTGACCCTGTAGAGAGTTGAAGTGTTCTTTGAGGTGACTCTGTAGAGAGTTGAAATGTTCTTTAAGGTGACCCTGTAGAGTTGAAGTGTTCTTTGAGGTGACCCTGTAGAGAGTTGAAGTGTTCTTTAAGATGACCCTGTAGATAGTTGAAGTGTTCTTTAAGATGACTCTGTAGAGTTGAAGTGTTCTTTAAGATGACTGTAGAGTTGAAGTGTTCTTTAAGATGACTCTGTAGAGTTGAAGTGTTCTTTAAGATGACTGTAGAGTTGAAGTGTTCTTTAAGATGACTCTGTAGAGTTGAAGTGTTCTTTAAGGTGACTCTGTAGAGTTGAAGTGTTCTTTGAGGTGACTCTTTAGAGAGTTGAAGTGTTCTTTAAGGTGACTCTAGAGAGAGTTGAAATGTTCTTTAAGGTGACCCTGTAGAGTTGAAGTGTTCTTTGAGGTGACCCTGTAGAGTTGACCAGTTCTTTGAGGTGACCCTGTAGAGAGTTGAAATGTTCTTTAAGGTGACCCTGTAGAGAGTTGAAATGTTCTTTAAGGTGACTCTGTAGAGAGTTGAAGTGTTCTTTAAGGTGACCCTGTAGAGATTTGAAGTGTTCTTTAAGGTGACCCTGTAGAGAGTTGAAGTGTTCTTTAAGGTGACTCTGTAGAGAGTTGAAGTGTTCTTTGAGGTGACTCTGTAGAGAGTTGAAGTGTTCTTTGAGGTGACTGTAGAGAGTTGAAGTGTTCTTTAAGATGACTCCGTAGAGTTGAAGTGTTCTTTGAGGTGACTCTGTAGAGAGTTGAAGTGTTCTTTGAGGTGACTCTGTAGAGAGTTGAAGTGTTCTTTAAGGTGACTCTGTAGAGAGTTGAAGTGTTCTTTAAGGTGACCCTGTAGAGTTGAAGTGTTCTTTAAGGTGACCCTGTAGAGTTGAAGTGTTCTTTGAGGTGACCCTGTAGAGTTGACCAGTTCTTTGAGGTGACCCTGTAGAGAGTTGAAATGTTCTTTAAGGTGACCCTGTAGAGAGTTGAAATGTTCTTTAAGGTGACTCTGTAGAGAGTTGAAGTGTTCTTTAAGGTGACCCTGTAGAGTTGAAGTGTTCTTTGAGGTGACCCTGTAGAGAGTTGAAGTGTTCTTTGAGATGACCCTGTAGAGTTGAAGTGTTCTTTGAGGTGACTCTGTAGAGAGTTGAAGTGTTCTTTGAGGTGACTCTGTAGAGTTGAAGTGTTCTTTAAGGTGACTCTGTAGAGAGTTGAAGTGTTCTTTAAGATGACTGTAGAGTTGAAGTGTTCTTTGAGGTGACCCTGTAGAGAGTTGAAGTGTTCTTTAAGATGACTGTAGAGTTGAAGTGTTCTTTGAGGTGACCCTGTAGAGAGTTGAAATGTTCTTTAAGGTGACTCTAGAGAGTTGAAATGTTCTTTAAGGTGACCCTGTAGAGAGTTGAAGTGTTCTTTGAGGTGACTATAGAGAGTTGAAGTGTTCTTTGAGGTGACTCTGTAGAGTTGAAGTGTTCTTTAAGGTGACTCTGTAGAGAGTTGAAGTGTTCTTTAAGATGACTCTGTAGAGTTGAAGTGTTCTTTGAGGTGACTCTGTAGAGTTGAAGTGTTCTTTAAGAAGACTGTAGAGTTGAAATGTTCTTTAAGATGACTCTGTAGAGTTGAAGTGTTCTTTAAGGTGACTCTGTAGAGAGTTGAAGTGTTCTTTGAGGTGACTCTTTAGAGAGTTGAAGTGTTCTTTAAGGTGACTCTAGAGAGAGTTGAAATGTTCTTTAAGGTGACCCTGTAGAGTTGAAGTGTTCTTTGAGGTGACCCTGTAGAGTTGACCAGTTCTTTGAGGTGACCCTGTAGAGAGTTGAAATGTTCTTTAAGGTGACCCTGTAGAGAGTTGAAATGTTCTTTAAGGTGACTCTGTAGAGAGTTGAAGTGTTCTTTAAGGTGACCCTGTAGAGTTGAAGTGTTCTTTGAGGTGACTCTGTAGAGAGTTGAAGTGTTCTTTGAGGTGACTCTGTAGAGTTGAAGTGTTCTTTAAGGTGACTCTGTAGAGAGTTGAAGTGTTCTTTGAGGTGACTCTGTAGAGAGTTGAAGTGTTCTTTGAGGTGACCCTGTAGAGTTGAAGTGTTCTTTGAGGTGACTCTGTAGAGAGTTGAAGTGTTCTTTAAGATGACTCTGTAGAGTTGAAGTGTTCTTTGAGGTGACCCTGTAGAGAGTTGAAGTGTTCTTTAAGATGACTGTAGAGTTGAAGTGTTCTTTGAGGTGACCCTGTAGAGAGTTGAAATGTTCTTTAAGGTGACTCTAGAGAGTTGAAATGTTCTTTAAGGTGACTCTAGAGAGTTGAAATGTTCTTTAAGGTGACCCTGTAGAGAGTTGAAGTGTTCTTTGAGGTGACTATAGAGAGTTGAAGTGTTCTTTGAGGAGACTCTGTAGAGTTGAAGTGTTCTTTAAGGTGACTCTGTAGAGAGTTGAAGTGTTCTTTAAGATGACTCTGTAGAGTTGAAGTGTTCTTTGAGGTGACCCTGTAGAGAGTTGAAGTGTTCTTTAAGGTGACTCTGTAGAGAGTTGAAGTGTTCTTTGAGGTGACTCTGTAGAGAGTTGAAGTGTTCTTTAAGATGACTCTGTAGAGTTGAAGTGTTCTTTGAGGTGACCCTATAGAGAGTTGAAATGTTCTTTAAGGTGACTCTAGAGAGTTGAAATGTTCTTTAAGGTGACCCTGTAGAGAGTTGAAGTGTTCTTTGAGGTGACTATAGAGAGTTGAAGTGTTCTTTGAGGTGACTCTGTAGAGTTGAAGTGTTCTTTAAGGTGACTCTGTAGAGTTGAAGTGTTCTTTAAGGTGACCCTGTAGAGAGTTGAAATGTTCTTTAAGGTGACTCTGTAGAGAGTTGAAGTGTTCTTTAAGGTGACCCTGTAGAGTTGAAGTGTTCTTTGAGGTGACCCTGTAGAGAGTTGAAGTGTTCTTTAAGGTGACTCTGTAGAGAGTTGAAGTGTTCTTTGAGGTGACTCTGTAGAGAGTTGAAGTGTTCTTTAAGATGACTCTGTAGAGTTGAAGTGTTCTTTGAGGTGACCCTATAGAGAGTTGAAATGTTCTTTAAGGTGACTCTAGAGAGTTGAAATGTTCTTTGAGGTGACCCTATAGAGTTGAAGTGTTCTTTGAGGTGACCCTGCAGAGAGTTGAAGTGTTCTTTAAGATGACTCTGTAGAGAGTTGAAGTGTTCTTTGAGATGACCCTGTAGAGTTGAAGTGTTCTTTAAGGTGACTCTGTAGAGAGTTATAGTGTTCTTTGAGGTGACCCTGTAGAGTTGAAGTGTTCTTTAAGGTGACTCTGTAGAGAGTTGAAGTGTTCTTTAAGATGACTCTGTAGAGTTGAAGTGTTCTTTGAGGTGACTCTGTAGAGTTGAAGTGTTCTTTAAGGTGACTCTGTAGAGTTGAAGTGTTCTTTAAGATGACTCTGTAGAGTTGAAGTGTTCTTTAAGGTGACTCTGTAGAGAGTTGAAGTGTTCTTTAAGGTGACCCTGTAGAGAGTTGAAATGTTCTTTAAGGTGACCCTGTAGAGAGTTGAAGTGTTCTTTGAGATGACTCTGTAGAGAGTTGAAGTGTTCTTTAAGGTGACTCTGTAGAGTTTAAGTGTTCTTTAAGATGACTCTGTAGAGTTGAAGTGTTCTTTAAGATGACTCTGTAGAGTTGAAGTGTTCTTTGAGGTGACCCTGTAGAGAGTTGAAGTGTTCTTTGAGGTGACTCTGTAGAGAGTTGAAGTGTTCTTTGAGGTGACTCTTTAGAGAGTTGAAGTGTTCTTTGAGGTGACTCTGTAGAGAGTTGAAGTGTTCTTTAAGGTGACTCTGTAGAGAGTTGAAGTGTTCTTTGAGGTGACTCTGTAGAGAGTTGAAGTGTTCTTTGAGGTGATTCTGTAGAGAGTTGAAGTGTTCTTTAAGATGACTGTAGAGTTGAAGTGTTCTTTGAGGTGACCCTGTAGAGAGTTGAAGTGTTCTTTGAGGTGACTCTGTAGAGTTGAAGTGTTCTTTGAGGTGATTCTGTAGAGAGTTGAAGTGTTCTTTGAGGTGACTCTAGAGAGAGTTGAAGTGTTCTTTGAGGTGACCCTGTAGAGTTGAAGTGTTCTTTGAGGTGACTCTGTAGAGAGTTGAAGTGTTCTTTGAGGTGACTCTGTAGAGTTGAAGTGTTCTTTAAGGTGACTCTGTAGAGAGTTGAAGTGTTCTTTAAGGTGACTCTGTAGAGAGTTGAAGTGTTCTTTGAGGTGACTCTGTAGAGTTGAAGTGTTCTTTAAGGTGACTCTGTAGAGAGTTGAAGTGTTCTTTAAGATGACTCTGTAGAGTTGAAGTGTTCTTTGAGGTGACCCTGTAGAGAGTTGAAGTGTTCTTTAAGATGACTGTAGAGTTGAAGTGTTCTTTGAGGTGACCCTGTAGAGAGTTGAAATGTTCTTTAAGGTGACTCTAGAGAGTTGAAATGTTCTTTAAGGTGACTCTAGAGAGTTGAAATGTTCTTTAAGGTGACCCTGTAGAGAGTTGAAGTGTTCTTTGAGGTGACTATAGAGAGTTGAAGTGTTCTTTGAGGTGACTCTGTAGAGTTGAAGTGTTCTTTAAGGTGACTCTGTAGAGAGTTGAAGTGTTCTTTAAGATGACTCTGTAGAGTTGAAGTGTTCTTTAAGATGACTCTGTAGAGTTGAAGTGTTCTTTAAGGTGACTCTGTAGAGAGTTGAAGTGTTCTTTGAGGTGACTCTGTAGAGAGTTGAAGTGTTCTTTAAGGTGACTCTGTAGAGAGTTGAAGTGTTCTTTAAGATGACTCTGTAGAGTTGAAGTGTTCTTTGAGGTGACTCTGTAGAGTTGAAGTGTTCTTTAAGGTGACTCTGTAGAGTTGAAGTGTTCTTTAAGATGACTCTGTAGAGTTGAAGTGTTCTTTGAGGTGACTCTGTAGAGTTGAAGTGTTCTTTAAGATGACTCTGTAGAGTTGAAGTGTTCTTTAAGGTGACTCTGTAGAGAGTTGAAGTGTTCTTTAAGGTGACCCTGTAGAGTTGAAGTGTTCTTTAAGGTGACCCTGTAGAGTTGAAATGTTCTTTAAGATGACTCTGTAGAGTTGAAGTGTTCTTTAAGATGACTCTGTAGAGAGTTGAAGTGTTCTTTAAGGTGACCCTGTAGAGTTGAAGTGTTCTTTAAGGTGACCCTGTAGAGAGTTGAAGTGTTCTTTAAGGTGACTCTGTAGAGTTGAAGTGTTCTTTGAGGTGACCCTGTAGAGAGTTGAAGTGTTCTTTGAGATGACTCTGTAGAGAGTTGAAGTGTTCTTTGAGGTGACTCTGTAGAGAGTTGAAGTGTTCTTTGAGGTGACCCTGTAGAGTTGAAGTGTTCTTTGAGGTGACTCTGTAGAGAGTTGAAGTGTTCTTTAAGGTGACTCTGTAGAGAGTTGAAGTGTTCTTTGAGGTGACTGTAGAGAGTTGAAGTGTTCTTTAAGGTGACTCTGTAGAGAGTTGAAGTGTTCTTTAAGATGACTCTGTAGAGTTGAAGTGTTCTTTGAGGTGACCCTGTAGAGAGTTGAAATGTTCTTTAAGGTGACTCTAGAGAGTTGAAATGTTCTTTAAGGTGACCCTGTAGAGAGTTGAAGTGTTCTTTGAGGTGACTATAGAGAGTTGAAGTGTGTTCTTTGAGGTGACTCTGTAGAGAGTTGAAATGTTCTTTAAGGTGACCCTGTAGAGTTGAAGTGTTCTTTGAGGTGACTCTGTAGAGAATTGAAGTGTTCTTTGAGGTGACCCTGTAGAGAGTTGAAGTGTTCTTTGAGGTGACTCTGTAGAGTTTAAGTGTTCTTTAAGATGACTCTGTAGAGTTGAAGTGTTCTTTAAGGTGACTCTGTAGAGTTGAAGTGTTCTTTAAGATGACTCTGTAGAGTTGAAGTGTTCTTTAAGATGACTCTGTAGAGTTGAAGTGTTCTTTGAGGTGACTGTAGAGAGTTGAAGTGTTCTTTGAGGTGACTCTGTAGAGTTGAAGTGTTCTTTGAGGTGACTCTGTAGAGAGTTGAAGTGTTCTTTAAGGTGACCCTGTAGAGTTGAAGTGTTCTTTGAGGTGACTCTGTAGAGAGTTGAAGTGTTCTTTGAGGTGACTCTGTAGAGAGTTGAAGTGTTCTTTGAGGTGACTCTTTAGAGAGTTGAAGTGTTCTTTGAGGTGACCCTGTAGAGAGTTGAAGTGTTCTTTGAGGTGACTCTGTAGAGTTGAAGTGTTCTTTGAGGTGACTCTGTAGAGAGTTGAAGTGTTCTTTGAGGTGACTCTGTAGAGAGTTGAAGTGTTCTTTGAGGTGACTCTGTAGAGAGTTGAAGTGTTCTTTAAGATGACTGTAGAGTTGAAGTGTTCTTTGAGGTGACCCTGTAGAGAGTTGAAGTGTTCTTTGAGGTGACTCTGTAGAGTTGAAGTGTTCTTTGAGGTGACTCTAGAGAGAGTTGAAATGTTCTTTAAGGTGACCCTGTAGAGTTGAAGTGTTCTTTGAGGTGACCCTGTAGAGTTGACCAGTTCTTTGAGGTGACCCTGTAGAGTTGACCAGTTCTTTGAGGTGACCCTGTAGAGTTGAAGTGTTCTTTGAGGTGACTCTGTAGAGTTGAAGTGTTCTTTGAGGTGACTCTGTAGAGAGTTGAAGTGTTCTTTGAGGTGACTCTAGAGAGAGTTGAAGTGTTCTTTGAGGTGACCCTGTAGAGTTGAAGTGTTCTTTGAGGTGACTCTGTAGAGAGTTGAAGTGTTCTTTGAGGTGACTCTGTAGAGTTGAAGTGTTCTTTAAGGTGACTCTGTAGAGAGTTGAAGTGTTCTTTAAGGTGACTCTGTAGAGAGTTGAAGTGTTCTTTGAGGTGACTCTGTAGAGTTGAAGTGTTCTTTAAGGTGACTCTGTAGAGAGTTGAAGTGTTCTTTAAGATGACTCTGTAGAGTTGAAGTGTTCTTTGAGGTGACCCTGTAGAGAGTTGAAGTGTTCCTTAAGATGACTGTAGAGTTGAAGTGTTCTTTGAGGTGACCCTGTAGAGAGTTGAAATGTTCTTTAAGGTGACTCTAGAGAGTTGAAATGTTCTTTAAGGTGACTCTAGAGAGTTGAAATGTTCTTTAAGGTGACCCTGTAGAGAGTTGAAGTGTTCTTTGAGGTGACTATAGAGAGTTGAAGTGTTCTTTGAGGTGACTCTGTAGAGTTGAAGTGTTCTTTAAGGTGACTCTGTAGAGAGTTGAAGTGTTCTTTAAGATGACTCTGTAGAGTTGAAGTGTTCTTTAAGATGACTCTGTAGAGTTGAAGTGTTCTTTAAGGTGACTCTGTAGAGAGTTGAAGTGTTCTTTGAGGTGACTCTGTAGAGAGTTGAAGTGTTCTTTAAGGTGACTCTGTAGAGAGTTGAAGTGTTCTTTGAGGTGACTCTGTAGAGAGTTGAAGTGTTCTTTGAGGTGACCCTGTAGAGAGTTGAAGTGTTCTTTAAGATGACTCTGTAGAGTTGAAGTGTTCTTTGAGGTGACCCTGTAGAGAGTTGAAGTGTTCTTTAAGATGACTCTGTAGAGTTGAAGTGTTCTTTGAGGTGACCCTGTAGAGAGTTGAAGTGTTCTTTAAGATGACTCTGTAGAGTTGAAATGTTCTTTAAGGTGACTCTAGAGAGTTGAAATGTTCTTTAAGGTGACCCTGTAGAGAGTTGAAGTGTTCTTTGAGGTGACTATAGAGAGTTGAAGTGTTCTTTGAGGTGACTCTGTAGAGAGTTGAAGTGTTTTTTAAGATGACTCTGTAGAGTTGAAGTGTTCTTTAAGGTGACCCTGTAGAGAGTTGAAATGTTCTTTAAGGTGACTCTGTAGAGAGTTGAAGTGTTCTTTAAGGTGACCCTGTAGAGTTGAAGTGTTCTTTAAGGTGACCCTGTAGAGAGTTGAAGTGTTCTTTAAGGTGACTCTGTAGAGAGTTGAAGTGTTCTTTGAGGTGACTCTGTAGAGAGTTGAAGTGTTCTTTAAGATGACTCTGTAGAGTTGAAGTGTTCTTTGAGGTGACCCTATAGAGAGTTGAAATGTTCTTTAAGGTGACTCTAGAGAGTTGAAATGTTCTTTAAGGTGACCCTGTAGAGTTGAAGTGTTCTTTGAGGTGACCCTGTAGAGAGTTGAAGTGTTCTTTAAGATGACTCTGTAGAGAGTTGAAGTGTTCTTTGAGATGACCCTGTAGAGTTGAAGTGTTCTTTGAGGTGACCCTGTAGAGAGTTGAAGTGTTCTTTAAGGTGACTCTGTAGAGAGTTGAAGTGTTCTTTAAGATGACTCTGTAGAGTTGAAGTGTTCTTTGAGGTGACTCTGTAGAGTTGAAGTGTTCTTTAAGGTGACTCTGTAGAGTTGAAGTGTTCTTTAAGATGACTCTGTAGAGTTGAAGTGTTCTTTGAGGTGACTCTGTAGAGTTGAAGTGTTCTTTAAGATGACTCTGTAGAGTTGAAGTGTTCTTTAAGGTGACTCTGTAGAGAGTTGAAGTGTTCTTTAAGGTGACCCTGTAGAGTTGAAGTGTTCTTTAAGGTGACCCTGTAGAGTTGAAATGTTCTTTAAGATGACTCTGTAGAGTTGAAGTGTTCTTTAAGATGACTCTGTAGAGAGTTGAAGTGTTCTTTAAGGTGACCCTGTAGAGTTGAAGTGTTCTTTAAGGTGACCCTGTAGAGAGTTGAAATGTTCTTTAAGGTGACCCTGTAGAGTTGAAGTGTTCTTTGAGGTGACCCTGTAGAGAGTTGAAGTGTTCTTTGAGATGACTCTGTAGAGAGTTGAAGTGTTCTTTGAGGTGACTCTGTAGAGAGTTGAAGTGTTCTTTGAGGTGACCCTGTAGAGTTGAAGTGTTCTTTGAGGTGACTCTGTAGAGAGTTGAAGTGTTCTTTAAGGTGACTCTGTAGAGAGTTGAAGTGTTCTTTGAGGTGACTGTAGAGAGTTGAAGTGTTCTTTAAGGTGACTCTGTAGAGAGTTGAAGTGTTCTTTAAGATGACTATAGAGAGTTGAAGTGTTCTTTGAGGAGACTCTGTAGAGTTGAAGTGTTCTTTAAGGTGACTCTGTAGAGAGTTGAAGTGTTCTTTAAGATGACTCTGTAGAGTTGAAGTGTTCTTTGAGGTGACCCTGTAGAGAGTTGAAGTGTTCTTTTAGATGACTCTGTAGAGTTGAAATGTTCTTTAAGGTGACTCTAGAGAGTTGAAATGTTCTTTAAGGTGACCCTGTAGAGAGTTGAAGTGTTCTTTGAGGTGACTATAGAGAGTTGAAGTGTTCTTTGAGGTGACTCTGTAGAGTTGAAGTGTTCTTTAAGGTGACTCTGTAGAGTTGAAGTGTTCTTTAAGGTGACCCTGTAGAGAGTTGAAATGTTCTTTAAGGTGACTCTGTAGAGAGTTGAAGTGTTCTTTAAGGTGACCCTGTAGAGTTGAAGTGTTCTTTGAGGTGACCCTGTAGAGAGTTGAAGTGTTCTTTAAGGTGACTCTGTAGAGAGTTGAAGTGTTCTTTGAGGTGACTCTGTAGAGAGTTGAAGTGTTCTTTAAGATGACTCTGTAGAGTTGAAGTGTTCTTTGAGGTGACCCTATAGAGAGTTGAAATGTTCTTTAAGGTGACTCTAGAGAGTTGAAATGTTCTTTAAGGTGACCCTGTAGAGTTGAAGTGTTCTTTGAGGTGACCCTGTAGAGAGTTGAAGTGTTCTTTAAGATGACTCTGTAGAGAGTTGAAGTGTTCTTTGAGATGACCCTGTAGAGTTGAAGTGTTCTTTAAGGTGACTCTGTAGAGAGTTGAAGTGTTCTTTGAGGTGACCCTGTAGAGTTGAAGTGTTCTTTAAGGTGACTCTGTAGAGAGTTGAAGTGTTCTTTGAGGTGACTCTGTAGAGTTGAAGTGTTCTTTAAGGTGACTCTGTAGAGTTGAAGTGTTCTTTAAGATGACTCTGTAGAGTTGAAGTGTTCTTTAAGGTGACTCTGTAGAGAGTTGAAGTGTTCTTTAAGGTGACCCTGTAGAGTTGAAGTGTTCTTTAAGGTGACCCTGTAGAGTTGAAATGTTCTTTAAGATGACTCTGTAGAGTTGAAGTGTTCTTTAAGATGACTCTGTAGAGAGTTGAAGTGTTCTTTAAGGTGACCCTGTAGAGTTGAAGTGTTCTTTAAGGTGACCCTGTAGAGAGTTGAAATGTTCTTTAAGGTGACCCTGTAGAGTTGAAGTGTTCTTTGAGGTGACCCTGTAGAGAGTTGAAGTGTTCTTTGAGATGACTCTGTAGAGAGTTGAAGTGTTCTTTAAGGTGACTCTGTAGAGTTTAAGTGTTCTTTAAGATGACTCTGTAGAGTTGAAGTGTTCTTTAAGATGACTCTGTAGAGTTGAAGTGTTCTTTGAGGTGACCCTGTAGAGAGTTGAAGTGTTCTTTGAGGTGACTCTGTAGAGAGTTGAAGTGTTCTTTGAGGTGACTCTTTAGAGAGTTGAAGTGTTCTTTGAGGTGACTCTGTAGAGAGTTGAAGTGTTCTTTAAGGTGACTCTGTAGAGAGTTGAAGTGTTCTTTGAGGTGACTCTGTAGAGAGTTGAAGTGTTCTTTGAGGTGATTCTGTAGAGAGTTGAAGTGTTCTTTAAGATGACTGTAGAGTTGAAGTGTTCTTTGAGGTGACCCTGTAGAGAGTTGAAGTGTTCTTTGAGGTGACTCTGTAGAGTTGAAGTGTTCTTTGAGGTGACTCTGTAGAGAGTTGAAGTGTTCTTTGAGGTGACTCTAGAGAGAGTTGAAGTGTTCTTTGAGGTGACCCTGTAGAGTTGAAGTGTTCTTTGAGGTGACTCTGTAGAGAGTTGAAGTGTTCTTTGAGGTGACTCTGTAGAGTTGAAGTGTTCTTTAAGGTGACTCTGTAGAGAGTTGAAGTGTTCTTTAAGGTGACTCTGTAGAGAGTTGAAGTGTTCTTTGAGGTGACTCTGTAGAGTTGAAGTGTTCTTTAAGGTGACTCTGTAGAGAGTTGAAGTGTTCTTTAAGATGACTCTGTAGAGTTGAAGTGTTCTTTGAGGTGACCCTGTAGAGAGTTGAAGTGTTCTTTAAGATGACTGTAGAGTTGAAGTGTTCTTTGAGGTGACCCTGTAGAGAGTTGAAATGTTCTTTAAGGTGACTCTAGAGAGTTGAAATGTTCTTTAAGGTGACTCTAGAGAGTTGAAATGTTCTTTAAGGTGACCCTGTAGAGAGTTGAAGTGTTCTTTGAGGTGACTATAGAGAGTTGAAGTGTTCTTTGAGGTGACTCTGTAGAGTTGAAGTGTTCTTTAAGGTGACTCTGTAGAGAGTTGAAGTGTTCTTTAAGATGACTCTGTAGAGTTGAAGTGTTCTTTAAGATGACTCTGTAGAGTTGAAGTGTTCTTTAAGGTGACTCTGTAGAGAGTTGAAGTGTTCTTTGAGGTGACTCTGTAGAGAGTTGAAGTGTTCTTTAAGGTGACTCTGTAGAGAGTTGAAGTGTTCTTTAAGATGACTCTGTAGAGTTGAAGTGTTCTTTGAGGTGACTCTGTAGAGTTGAAGTGTTCTTTAAGGTGACTCTGTAGAGTTGAAGTGTTCTTTAAGATGACTCTGTAGAGTTGAAGTGTTCTTTAAGATGACTCTGTAGAGTTGAAGTGTTCTTTAAGATGACTCTGTAGAGTTGAAGTGTTCTTTAAGGTGACTCTGTAGAGAGTTGAAGTGTTCTTTGAGGTGACCCTGTAGAGTTGAAGTGTTCTTTAAGGTGACCCTGTAGAGTTGAAATGTTCTTTAAGATGACTCTGTAGAGTTGAAGTGTTCTTTAAGATGACTCTGTAGAGAGTTGAAGTGTTCTTTAAGGTGACCCTGTAGAGTTGAAGTGTTCTTTAAGGTGACCCTGTAGAGAGTTGAAATGTTCTTTAAGGTGACCCTGTAGAGTTGAAGTGTTCTTTGAGGTGACCCTGTAGAGAGTTGAAGTGTTCTTTGAGATGACTCTGTAGAGAGTTGAAGTGTTCTTTGAGGTGACTCTGTAGAGAGTTGAAGTGTTCTTTGAGGTGACCCTGTAGAGTTGAAGTGTTCTTTGAGGTGACTCTGTAGAGAGTTGAAGTGTTCTTTAAGGTGACTCTGTAGAGAGTTGAAGTGTTCTTTGAGGTGACTGTAGAGAGTTGAAGTGTTCTTTAAGGTGACTCTGTAGAGAGTTGAAGTGTTCTTTAAGATGACTCTGTAGAGTTGAAGTGTTCTTTGAGGTGACCCTGTAGAGAGTTGAAATGTTCTTTAAGGTGACTCTAGAGAGTTGAAATGTTCTTTAAGGTGACCCTGTAGAGAGTTGAAGTGTTCTTTGAGGTGACTATAGAGAGTTGAAGTGTGTTCTTTGAGGTGACTCTGTAGAGAGTTGAAATGTTCTTTAAGGTGACCCTGTAGAGTTGAAGTGTTCTTTGAGGTGACTCTGTAGAGAATTGAAGTGTTCTTTGAGGTGACCCTGTAGAGAGTTGAAGTGTTCTTTGAGGTGACTCTGTAGAGTTTAAGTGTTCTTTAAGATGACTCTGTAGAGTTGAAGTGTTCTTTAAGGTGACTCTGTAGAGTTGAAGTGTTCTTTAAGATGACTCTGTAGAGTTGAAGTGTTCTTTAAGATGACTCTGTAGAGTTGAAGTGTTCTTTGAGGTGACTGTAGAGAGTTGAAGTGTTCTTTGAGGTGACTCTGTAGAGTTGAAGTGTTCTTTGAGGTGACTCTGTAGAGAGTTGAAGTGTTCTTTAAGGTGACCCTGTAGAGTTGAAGTGTTCTTTGAGGTGACTCTGTAGAGAGTTGAAGTGTTCTTTGAGGTGACTCTGTAGAGAGTTGAAGTGTTCTTTGAGGTGACTCTTTAGAGAGTTGAAGTGTTCTTTGAGGTGACCCTGTAGAGAGTTGAAGTGTTCTTTGAGGTGACTCTGTAGAGTTGAAGTGTTCTTTGAGGTGACTCTGTAGAGAGTTGAAGTGTTCTTTAAGGTGACTCTGTAGAGAGTTGAAGTGTTCTTTGAGGTGACTCTGTAGAGAGTTGAAGTGTTCTTTAAGATGACTGTAGAGTTGAAGTGTTCTTTGAGGTGACCCTGTAGAGAGTTGAAGTGTTCTTTGAGGTGACTCTGTAGAGTTGAAGTGTTCTTTGAGGTGACTCTAGAGAGAGTTGAAATGTTCTTTAAGGTGACCCTGTAGAGTTGAAGTGTTCTTTGAGGTGACCCTGTAGAGTTGACCAGTTCTTTGAGGTGACCCTGTAGAGTTGACCAGTTCTTTGAGGTGACCCTGTAGAGTTGAAGTGTTCTTTGAGGTGACTCTGTAGAGTTGAAGTGTTCTTTGAGGTGACTCTGTAGAGAGTTGAAGTGTTCTTTGAGGTGACTCTAGAGAGAGTTGAAGTGTTCTTTGAGGTGACCCTGTAGAGTTGAAGTGTTCTTTGAGGTGACTCTGTAGAGAGTTGAAGTGTTCTTTGAGGTGACTCTGTAGAGTTGAAGTGTTCTTTAAGGTGACTCTGTAGAGAGTTGAAGTGTTCTTTAAGGTGACTCTGTAGAGAGTTGAAGTGTTCTTTGAGGTGACTCTGTAGAGTTGAAGTGTTCTTTAAGGTGACTCTGTAGAGAGTTGAAGTGTTCTTTAAGATGACTCTGTAGAGAGTTGAAGTGTTCTTTAAGGTGACTCTGTAGAGAGTTGAAGTGTTCTTTGAGGTGACTCTGTAGAGTTGAAGTGTTCTTTGAGGTGACCCTGTAGAGAGTTGAAGTGTTCTTTAAGATGACTGTAGAGTTGAAGTGTTCTTTGAGGTGACCCTGTAGAGAGTTGAAATGTTCTTTAAGGTGACTCTAGAGAGTTGAAATGTTCTTTAAGGTGACTCTAGAGAGTTGAAATGTTCTTTAAGGTGACCCTGTAGAGAGTTGAAGTGTTCTTTGAGGTGACTATAGAGAGTTGAAGTGTTCTTTGAGGTGACTCTGTAGAGTTGAAGTGTTCTTTAAGGTGACTCTGTAGAGAGTTGAAGTGTTCTTTAAGATGACTCTGTAGAGTTGAAGTGTTCTTTAAGATGACTCTGTAGAGTTGAAGTGTTCTTTAAGGTGACTCTGTAGAGAGTTGAAGTGTTCTTTGAGGTGACTCTGTAGAGAGTTGAAGTGTTCTTTAAGGTGACTCTGTAGAGAGTTGAAGTGTTCTTTGAGGTGACTCTGTAGAGAGTTGAAGTGTTCTTTGAGGTGACCCTGTAGAGAGTTGAAGTGTTCTTTAAGATGACTCTGTAGAGTTGAAGTGTTCTTTGAGGTGACCCTGTAGAGAGTTGAAGTGTTCTTTAAGATGACTCTGTAGAGTTGAAGTGTTCTTTGAGGTGACCCTGTAGAGAGTTGAAGTGTTCTTTAAGATGACTCTGTAGAGTTGAAATGTTCTTTAAGGTGACTCTAGAGAGTTGAAATGTTCTTTAAGGTGACCCTGTAGAGAGTTGAAGTGTTCTTTGAGGTGACTATAGAGAGTTGAAGTGTTCTTTGAGGTGACTCTGTAGAGAGTTGAAGTGTTTTTTAAGATGACTCTGTAGAGTTGAAGTGTTCTTTAAGGTGACCCTGTAGAGAGTTGAAATGTTCTTTAAGGTGACTCTGTAGAGAGTTGAAGTGTTCTTTAAGGTGACCCTGTAGAGTTGAAGTGTTCTTTGAGGTGACCCTGTAGAGAGTTGAAGTGTTCTTTAAGGTGACTCTGTAGAGAGTTGAAGTGTTCTTTGAGGTGACTCTGTAGAGAGTTGAAGTGTTCTTTAAGATGACTCTGTAGAGTTGAAGTGTTCTTTGAGGTGACCCTATAGAGAGTTGAAATGTTCTTTAAGGTGACTCTAGAGAGTTGAAATGTTCTTTAAGGTGACCCTGTAGAGTTGAAGTGTTCTTTGAGGTGACCCTGTAGAGAGTTGAAGTGTTCTTTAAGATGACTCTGTAGAGAGTTGAAGTGTTCTTTGAGGTGACCCTGTAGAGTTGAAGTGTTCTTTGAGGTGACCCTGTAGAGAGTTGAAGTGTTCTTTAAGGTGACTCTGTAGAGAGTTGAAGTGTTCTTTAAGATGACTCTGTAGAGTTGAAGTGTTCTTTGAGGTGACTCTGTAGAGTTGAAGTGTTCTTTAAGGTGACTCTGTAGAGTTGAAGTGTTCTTTAAGATGACTCTGTAGAGTTGAAGTGTTCTTTGAGGTGACTCTGTAGAGTTGAAGTGTTCTTTAAGATGACTCTGTAGAGTTGAAGTGTTCTTTAAGGTGACTCTGTAGAGAGTTGAAGTGTTCTTTAAGGTGACCCTGTAGAGTTGAAGTGTTCTTTAAGGTGACCCTGTAGAGTTGAAATGTTCTTTAAGATGACTCTGTAGAGTTGAAGTGTTCTTTAAGATGACTCTGTAGAGAGTTGAAGTGTTCTTTAAGGTGACCCTGTAGAGTTGAAGTGTTCTTTAAGGTGACCCTGTAGAGAGTTGAAATGTTCTTTAAGGTGACCCTGTAGAGTTGAAGTGTTCTTTGAGGTGACCCTGTAGAGAGTTGAAGTGTTCTTTGAGATGACTCTGTAGAGAGTTGAAGTGTTCTTTGAGGTGACTCTGTAGAGAGTTGAAGTGTTCTTTGAGGTGACCCTGTAGAGTTGAAGTGTTCTTTGAGGTGACTCTGTAGAGAGTTGAAGTGTTCTTTAAGGTGACTCTGTAGAGAGTTGAAGTGTTCTTTGAGGTGACTGTAGAGAGTTGAAGTGTTCTTTAAGGTGACTCTGTAGAGAGTTGAAGTGTTCTTTAAGATGACTCTGTAGAGTTGAAGTGTTCTTTGAGGTGACCCTGTAGAGAGTTGAAATGTTCTTTAAGGTGACTCTAGAGAGTTGAAATGTTCTTTAAGGTGACCCTGTAGAGAGTTGAAGTGTTCTTTGAGGTGACTATAGAGAGTTGAAGTGTGTTCTTTGAGGTGACTCTTTAGAGAGTTGAAATGTTCTTTAAGGTGACCCTGTAGAGTTGAAGTGTTCTTTGAGGTGACTCTGTAGAGAATTGAAGTGTTCTTTGAGGTGACCCTGTAGAGAGTTGAAGTGTTCTTTGAGGTGACTCTGTAGAGTTTAAGTGTTCTTTAAGATGACTCTGTAGAGTTGAAGTGTTCTTTAAGGTGACTCTGTAGAGTTGAAGTGTTCTTTAAGATGACTCTGTAGAGTTGAAGTGTTCTTTAAGATGACTCTGTAGAGTTGAAGTGTTCTTTGAGGTGACTGTAGAGAGTTGAAGTGTTCTTTGAGGTGACTCTGTAGAGTTGAAGTGTTCTTTGAGGTGACTCTGTAGAGAGTTGAAGTGTTCTTTAAGGTGACCCTGTAGAGTTGAAGTGTTCTTTGAGGTGACTCTGTAGAGAGTTGAAGTGTTCTTTGAGGTGACTCTGTAGAGAGTTGAAGTGTTCTTTGAGGTGACTCTTTAGAGAGTTGAAGTGTTCTTTGAGGTGACCCTGTAGAGAGTTGAAGTGTTCTTTGAGGTGACTCTGTAGAGTTGAAGTGTTCTTTGAGGTGACTCTGTAGAGAGTTGAAGTGTTCTTTAAGGTGACTCTGTAGAGAGTTGAAGTGTTCTTTGAGGTGACTCTGTAGAGAGTTGAAGTGTTCTTTAAGATGACTGTAGAGTTGAAGTGTTCTTTGAGGTGACCCTGTAGAGAGTTGAAGTGTTCTTTGAGGTGACTCTGTAGAGTTGAAGTGTTCTTTGAGGTGACTCTAGAGAGAGTTGAAATGTTCTTTAAGGTGACCCTGTAGAGTTGAAGTGTTCTTTGAGGTGACCCTGTAGAGTTGACCAGTTCTTTGAGGTGACCCTGTAGAGTTGAAGTGTTCTTTGAGGTGACTCTGTAGAGTTGAAGTGTTCTTTGAGGTGACTCTGTAGAGAGTTGAAGTGTTCTTTGAGGTGACTCTAGAGAGAGTTGAAGTGTTCTTTGAGGTGACCCTGTAGAGTTGAAGTGTTCTTTGAGGTGACTCTGTAGAGAGTTGAAGTGTTCTTTGAGGTGACTCTGTAGAGTTGAAGTGTTCTTTAAGGTGACTCTGTAGAGAGTTGAAGTGTTCTTTAAGGTGACTCTGTAGAGAGTTGAAGTGTTCTTTGAGGTGACTCTGTAGAGTTGAAGTGTTCTTTA
Organism: Cyclopterus lumpus; assembly: GCF_009769545.1. NCBI lineage: Eukaryota > Metazoa > Chordata > Actinopteri > Perciformes > Cyclopteridae > Cyclopterus > Cyclopterus lumpus. Next base: position 19,116,977 of record NC_046977.1, read on the forward strand.
AGGTGACTCTGTAGAGAGTTGAAGTGTTCTTTAAGATGACTCTGTAGAGTTGAAGTGTTCTTTGAGGTGACCCTGTAGAGAGTTGAAGTGTTCTTTAAGATGACTGTAGAGTTGAAGTGTTCTTTGAGGTGACCCTGTAGAGAGTTGAAATGTTCTTTAAGGTGACTCTAGAGAGTTGAAATGTTCTTTAAGGTGACTCTAGAGAGTTGAAATGTTCTTTAAGGTGACCCTGTAGAGAGTTGAAGTGTTCTTTGAGGTGACTATAGAGAGTTGAAGTGTTCTTTGAGGTGACTCTGTAGAGTTGAAGTGTTCTTTAAGGTGACTCTGTAGAGAGTTGAAGTGTTCTTTAAGATGACTCTGTAGAGTTGAAGTGTTCTTTAAGATGACTCTGTAGAGTTGAAGTGTTCTTTAAGGTGACTCTGTAGAGAGTTGAAGTGTTCTTTGAGGTGACTCTGTAGAGAGTTGAAGTGTTCTTTAAGGTGACTCTGTAGAGAGTTGAAGTGTTCTTTGAGGTGACTCTGTAGAGAGTTGAAGTGTTCTTTAAGGTGACTCTGTAGAGAGTTGAAGTGTTCTTTAAGATGACTCTGTAGAGTTGAAGTGTTCTTTGAGGTGACCCTGTAGAGAGTTGAAGTGTTCTTTAAGATGACTCTGTAGAGTTGAAATGTTCTTTAAGGTGACTCTAGAGAGTTGAAATGTTCTTTAAGGTGACCCTGTAGAGAGTTGAAGTGTTCTTTGAGGTGACTATAGAGAGTTGAAGTGTTCTTTGAGGAGACTCTGTAGAGTTGAAGTGTTCTTTAAGGTGACTCTGTAGAGAGTTGAAGTGTTCTTTAAGATGACTCTGTAGAGTTGAAGTGTTCTTTGAGGTGACCCTGTAGAGAGTTGAAGTGTTCTTTTAGATGACTCTGTAGAGTTGAAATGTTCTTTAAGGTGACTCTAGAGAGTTGAAATGTTCTTTAAGGTGACCCTGTAGAGAGTTGAAGTGTTCTTTGAGGTGACTATAGAGAGTTGAAGTGTTCTTTGAGGTGACTCTGTAGAGTTGAAGTGTTCTTTAAGGTGACTCTGTAGAGTTGAAGTGTTCTTTAAGGTGACCCTGTAGAGAGTTGAAATGTTCTTTAAGGTGACTCTGTAGAGAGTTGAAGTGTTCTTTAAGGTGACCCTGTAGAGTTGAAGTGTTCTTTGAGGTGACTCTGTAGAGAGTTGAAGTGTTCTTTAAGGTGACTCTGTAGAGAGTTGAAGTGTTCTTTGAGGTGACTCTGTAGAGAGTTGAAGTGTTCTTTAAGATGACTCTGTAGAGTTGAAGTGTTCTTTGAGGTGACCCTATAGAGAGTTGAAATGTTCTTTAAGGTGACTCTAGAGAGTTGAAATGTTCTTTAAGGTGACCCTGTAGAGTTGAAGTGTTCTTTGAGGTGACCCTGTAGAGAGTTGAAGTGTTCTTTAAGATGACTCTGTAGAGAGTTGAAGTGTTCTTTGAGATGACCCTGTAGAGTTGAAGTGTTCTTTAAGGTGACTCTGTAGAGTTGAAGTGTTCTTTAAGGTGACTCTGTAGAGAGTTGAAGTGTTCTTTAAGGTGACCCTGTAGAGTTGAAGTGTTCTTTAAGGTGACCCTGTAGAGTTGAAATGTTCTTTAAGATGACTCTGTAGAGTTGAAGTGTTCTTTAAGATGACTCTGTAGAGAGTTGAAGTGTTCTTTAAGGTGACCCTGTAGAGTTGAAGTGTTCTTTAAGGTGACCCTGTAGAGAGTTGAAATGTTCTTTAAGGTGACCCTGTAGAGTTGAAGTGTTCTTTGAGGTGACCCTGTAGAGAGTTGAAGTGTTCTTTGAGATGACTCTGTAGGGAGTTGAAGTGTTCTTTAAGGTGACTCTGTAGAGTTTAAGTGTTCTTTAAGATGACTCTGTAGAGTTGAAGTGTTCTTTAAGATGACTCTGTAGAGTTGAAGTGTTCTTTGAGGTGACCCTGTAGAGAGTTGAAGTGTTCTTTGAGGTGACTCTGTAGAGAGTTGAAGTGTTCTTTGAGGTGACTCTTTAGAGAGTTGAAGTGTTCTTTGAGGTGACTCTGTAGAGAGTTGAAGTGTTCTTTAAGGTGACTCTGTAGAGAGTTGAAGTGTTCTTTGAGGTGACTCTGTAGAGAGTTGAAGTGTTCTTTGAGGTGATTCTGTAGAGAGTTGAAGTGTTCTTTAAGATGACTGTAGAGTTGAAGTGTTCTTTGAGGTGACCCTGTAGAGAGTTGAAGTGTTCTTTGAGGTGACTCTGTAGAGTTGAAGTGTTCTTTGAGGTGACTCTGTAGAGAGTTGAAGTGTTCTTTGAGGTGACTCTAGAGAGAGTTGAAGTGTTCTTTGAGGTGACCCTGTAGAGTTGAAGTGTTCTTTGAGGTGACTCTGTAGAGAGTTGAAGTGTTCTTTGAGGTGACTCTGTAGAGTTGAAGTGTTCTTTAAGGTGACTCTGTAGAGAGTTGAAGTGTTCTTTAAGGTGACTCTGTAGAGAGTTGAAGTGTTCTTTGAGGTGACTCTGTAGAGTTGAAGTGTTCTTTAAGGTGACTCTGTAGAGAGTTGAAGTGTTCTTTAAGATGACTCTGTAGAGTTGAAGTGTTCTTTGAGGTGACCCTGTAGAGAGTTGAAGTGTTCTTTAAGATGACTGTAGAGTTGAAGTGTTCTTTGAGGTGACCCTGTAGAGAGTTGAAATGTTCTTTAAGGTGACTCTAGAGAGTTGAAATGTTCTTTAAGGTGACTCTAGAGAGTTGAAATGTTCTTTAAGGTGACCCTGTAGAGAGTTGAAGTGTTCTTTGAGGTGACTATAGAGAGTTGAAGTGTTCTTTGAGGTGATTCTGTAGAGTTGAAGTGTTCTTTAAGGTGACTCTGTAGAGAGTTGAAGTGTTCTTTAAGATGACTCTGTAGAGTTGAAGTGTTCTTTAAGATGACTCTGTAGAGTTGAAGTGTTCTTTAAGGTGACTCTGTAGAGAGTTGAAGTGTTCTTTGAGGTGACTCTGTAGAGAGTTGAAGTGTTCTTTAAGGTGACTCTGTAGAGAGTTGAAGTGTTCTTTGAGGTGACCCTGTAGAGAGTTGAAGTGTTCTTTAAGATGACTCTGTAGAGTTGAAGTGTTCTTTGAGGTGACCCTGTAGAGAGTTGAAGTGTTCTTTAAGATGACTCTGTAGAGTTGAAGTGTTCTTTGAGGTGACCCTGTAGAGAGTTGAAGTGTTCTTTAAGATGACTCTGTAGAGTTGAAATGTTCTTTAAGGTGACTCTAGAGAGTTGAAATGTTCTTTAAGGTGACCCTGTAGAGAGTTGAAGTGTTCTTTGAGGTGACTATAGAGAGTTGAAGTGTTCTTTGAGGTGACCCTGTAGAGAGTTGAAGTTTTCTTTTAGGTGACTCTGTAGAGTTGAAGTGTTCTTTAAGGTGACCCTGTAGAGAGTTGAAATGTTCTTTAAGGTGACTCTGTAGAGAGTTGAAGTGTTCTTTAAGGTGACCCTGTAGAGTTGAAGTGTTCTTTAAGGTGACCCTGTAGAGAGTTGAAGTGTTCTTTAAGGTGACTCTGTAGAGAGTTGAAGTGTTCTTTGAGGTGACTCTGTAGAGAGTTGAAGTGTTCTTTAAGATGACTCTGTAGAGTTGAAGTGTTCTTTGAGGTGACCCTATAGAGAGTTGAAATGTTCTTTAAGGTGACTCTAGAGAGTTGAAATGTTCTTTAAGGTGACCCTGTAGAGTTGAAGTGTTCTTTGAGGTGACCCTGTAGAGAGTTGAAGTGTTCTTTAAGATGACTCTGTAGAGAGTTGAAGTGTTCTTTGAGATGACCCTGTAGAGTTGAAGTGTTCTTTGAGGTGACCCTGTAGAGAGTTGAAGTGTTCTTTAAGGTGACTCTGTAGAGAGTTGAAGTGTTCTTTAAGATGACTCTGTAGAGTTGAAGTGTTCTTTGAGGTGACTCTGTAGAGTTGAAGTGTTCTTTAAGGTGACTCTGTAGAGTTGAAGTGTTCTTTAAGATGACTCTGTAGAGTTGAAGTGTTCTTTGAGGTGACTCTGTAGAGTTGAAGTGTTCTTTAAGATGACTCTGTAGAGTTGAAGTGTTCTTTAAGGTGACTCTGTAGAGAGTTGAAGTGTTCTTTAAGGTGACCCTGTAGAGTTGAAGTGTTCTTTAAGGTGACCCTGTAGAGTTGAAATGTTCTTTAAGATGACTCTGTAGAGTTGAAGTGTTCTTTAAGATGACTCTGTAGAGAGTTGAAGTGTTCTTTGAGGTGACCCTGTAGAGAGTTGAAGTGTTCTTTAAGATGACTCTGTAGAGTTGAAATGTTCTTTAAGGTGACTCTAGAGAGTTGAAATGTTCTTTAAGGTGACCCTGTAGAGAGTTGAAGTGTTCTTTGAGGTGACTATAGAGAGTTGAAGTGTTCTTTGAGGAGACTCTGTAGAGTTGAAGTGTTCTTTAAGGTGACTCTGTAGAGAGTTGAAGTGTTCTTTAAGATGACTCTGTAGAGTTGAAGTGTTCTTTGAGGTGACCCTGTAGAGAGTTGAAGTGTTCTTTTAGATGACTCTGTAGAGTTGAAATGTTCTTTAAGGTGACTCTAGAGAGTTGAAATGTTCTTTAAGGTGACTCTGTAGAGAGTTGAAGTGTTCTTTGAGGTGACTCTGTAGAGAGTTGAAGTGTTCTTTAAGATGACTCTGTAGAGTTGAAGTGTTCTTTGAGGTGACCCTATAGAGAGTTGAAATGTTCTTTAAGGTGACTCTAGAGAGTTGAAATGTTCTTTAAGGTGACCCTGTAGAGTTGAAGTGTTCTTTGAGGTGACCCTGTAGAGAGTTGAAGTGTTCTTTAAGATGACTCTGTAGAGAGTTGAAGTGTTCTTTAAGATGACTCTGTAGAGTTGAAGTGTTCTTTGAGGTGACCCTGTAGAGAGTTGAAGTGTTCTTTTAGATGACTCTGTAGAGTTGAAATGTTCTTTAAGGTGACTCTAGAGAGTTGAAATGTTCTTTAAGGTGACCCTGTAGAGAGTTGAAGTGTTCTTTGAGGTGACTATAGAGAGTTGAAGTGTTCTTTGAGGTGACTCTGTAGAGTTGAAGTGTTCTTTAAGGTGACTCTGTAGAGTTGAAGTGTTCTTTAAGGTGACCCTGTAGAGAGTTGAAATGTTCTTTAAGGTGACTCTGTAGAGAGTTGAAGTGTTCTTTAAGGTGACCCTGTAGAGTTGAAGTGTTCTTTGAGGTGACCCTGTAGAGAGTTGAAGTGTTCTTTAAGGTGACTCTGTAGAGAGTTGAAGTGTTCTTTGAGGTGACTCTGTAGAGAGTTGAAGTGTTCTTTAAGATGACTCTGTAGAGTTGAAGTGTTCTTTGAGGTGACCCTATAGAGAGTTGAAATGTTCTTTAAGGTGACTCTAGAGAGTTGAAATGTTCTTTAAGGTGACCCTGTAGAGTTGAAGTGTTCTTTGAGGTGACCCTGTAGAGAGTTGAAGTGTTCTTTAAGATGACTCTGTAGAGAGTTGAAGTGTTCTTTGAGATGACCCTGTAGAGTTGAAGTGTTCTTTAAGGTGACTCTGTAGAGTTGAAGTGTTCTTTAAGGTGACTCTGTAGAGAGTTGAAGTGTTCTTTAAGGTGACCCTGTAGAGTTGAAGTGTTCTTTAAGGTGACCCTGTAGAGTTGAAATGTTCTTTAAGATGACTCTGTAGAGTTGAAGTGTTCTTTAAGATGACTCTGTAGAGAGTTGAAGTGTTCTTTAAGGTGACCCTGTAGAGTTGAAGTGTTCTTTAAGGTGACCCTGTAGAGAGTTGAAATGTTCTTTAAGGTGACCCTGTAGAGTTGAAGTGTTCTTTGAGGTGACCCTGTAGAGAGTTGAAGTGTTCTTTGAGATGACTCTGTAGAGAGTTGAAGTGTTCTTTAAGGTGACTCTGTAGAGTTTAAGTGTTCTTTAAGATGACTCTGTAGAGTTGAAGTGTTCTTTAAGATGACTCTGTAGAGTTGAAGTGTTCTTTGAGGTGACCCTGTAGAGAGTTGAAGTGTTCTTTGAGGTGACTCTGTAGAGAGTTGAAGTGTTCTTTGAGGTGACTCTTTAGAGAGTTGAAGTGTTCTTTGAGGTGACTCTGTAGAGAGTTGAAGTGTTCTTTAAGGTGACTCTGTAGAGAGTTGAAGTGTTCTTTGAGGTGACTCTGTAGAGAGTTGAAGTGTTCTTTGAGGTGATTCTGTAGAGAGTTGAAGTGTTCTTTAAGATGACTGTAGAGTTGAAGTGTTCTTTGAGGTGACCCTGTAGAGAGTTGAAGTGTTCTTTGAGGTGACTCTGTAGAGTTGAAGTGTTCTTTGAGGTGACTCTGTAGAGAGTTGAAGTGTTCTTTGAGGTGACTCTAGAGAGAGTTGAAGTGTTCTTTGAGGTGACCCTGTAGAGTTGAAGTGTTCTTTGAGGTGACTCTGTAGAGAGTTGAAGTGTTCTTTGAGGTGACTCTGTAGAGTTGAAGTGTTCTTTAAGGTGACTCTGTAGAGAGTTGAAGTGTTCTTTAAGGTGACTCTGTAGAGAGTTGAAGTGTTCTTTGAGGTGACTCTGTAGAGTTGAAGTGTTCTTTAAGGTGACTCTGTAGAGAGTTGAAGTGTTCTTTAAGATGACTCTGTAGAGTTGAAGTGTTCTTTGAGGTGACCCTGTAGAGAGTTGAAGTGTTCTTTAAGATGACTGTAGAGTTGAAGTGTTCTTTGAGGTGACCCTGTAGAGAGTTGAAATGTTCTTTAAGGTGACTCTAGAGAGTTGAAATGTTCTTTAAGGTGACTCTAGAGAGTTGAAGTGTTCTTTAAGGTGACCCTGTAGAGAGTTGAAGTGTTCTTTGAGGTGACTATAGAGAGTTGAAGTGTTCTTTGAGGTGATTCTGTAGAGTTGAAGTGTTCTTTAAGGTGACTCTGTAGAGAGTTGAAGTGTTCTTTAAGATGACTCTGTAGAGTTGAAGTGTTCTTTAAGATGACTCTGTAGAGTTGAAGTGTTCTTTAAGGTGACTCTGTAGAGAGTTGAAGTGTTCTTTGAGGTGACTCTGTAGAGAGTTGAAGTGTTCTTTAAGGTGACTCTGTAGAGAGTTGAAGTGTTCTTTGAGGTGACCCTGTAGAGAGTTGAAGTGTTCTTTAAGATGACTCTGTAGAGTTGAAGTGTTCTTTGAGGTGACCCTGTAGAGAGTTGAAGTGTTCTTTAAGATGACTCTGTAGAGTTGAAGTGTTCTTTGAGGTGACCCTGTAGAGAGTTGAAGTGTTCTTTAAGATGACTCTGTAGAGTTGAAATGTTCTTTAAGGTGACTCTAGAGAGTTGAAATGTTCTTTAAGGTGACCCTGTAGAGAGTTGAAGTGTTCTTTGAGGTGACTATAGAGAGTTGAAGTGTTCTTTGAGGTGACTCTGTAGAGAGTTGAAGTGTTTTTTAAGATGACTCTGTAGAGTTGAAGTGTTCTTTAAGGTGACCCTGTAGAGAGTTGAAATGTTCTTTAAGGTGACTCTGTAGAGAGTTGAAGTGTTCTTTAAGGTGACCCTGTAGAGTTGAAGTGTTCTTTGAGGTGACCCTGTAGAGAGTTGAAGTGTTCTTTAAGGTGACTCTGTAGAGAGTTGAAGTGTTCTTTGAGGTGACTCTGTAGAGAGTTGAAGTGTTCTTTAAGATGACTCTGTAGAGTTGAAGTGTTCTTTGAGGTGACCCTATAGAGAGTTGAAATGTTCTTTAAGGTGACTCTAGAGAGTTGAAGTGTTCTTTAAGGTGACTCTGTAGAGTTGAAGTGTTCTTTGAGGTGACCCTGTAGAGAGTTGAAGTGTTCTTTAAGATGACTCTGTAGAGAGTTGAAGTGTTCTTTGAGATGACCCTGTAGAGTTGAAGTGTTCTTTGAGGTGACCCTGTAGAGAGTTGAAGTGTTCTTTAAGGTGACTCTGTAGAGAGTTGAAGTGTTCTTTAAGATGACTCTGTAGAGTTGAAGTGTTCTTTGAGGTGACTCTGTAGAGTTGAAGTGTTCTTTAAGGTGACTCTGTAGAGTTGAAGTGTTCTTTAAGATGACTCTGTAGAGTTGAAGTGTTCTTTGAGGTGACTCTGTAGAGTTGAAGTGTTCTTTAAGATGACTCTGTAGAGTTGAAGTGTTCTTTAAGGTGACTCTGTAGAGAGTTGAAGTGTTCTTTAAGGTGACCCTGTAGAGTTGAAGTGTTCTTTAAGGTGACCCTGTAGAGTTGAAATGTTCTTTAAGATGACTCTGTAGAGTTGAAGTGTTCTTTAAGATGACTCTGTAGAGAGTTGAAGTGTTCTTTGAGGTGACCCTGTAGAGAGTTGAAGTGTTCTTTAAGATGACTCTGTAGAGTTGAAATGTTCTTTAAGGTGACTCTAGAGAGTTGAAATGTTCTTTAAGGTGACCCTGTAGAGAGTTGAAGTGTTCTTTGAGGTGACTATAGAGAGTTGAAGTGTTCTTTGAGGAGACTCTGTAGAGTTGAAGTGTTCTTTAAGGTGACTCTGTAGAGAGTTGAAGTGTTCTTTAAGATGACTCTGTAGAGTTGAAGTGTTCTTTGAGGTGACCCTGTAGAGAGTTGAAGTGTTCTTTTAGATGACTCTGTAGAGTTGAAATGTTCTTTAAGGTGACTCTAGAGAGTTGAAATGTTCTTTAAGGTGACTCTGTAGAGAGTTGAAGTGTTCTTTGAGGTGACTCTGTAGAGAGTTGAAGTGTTCTTTAAGATGACTCTGTAGAGTTGAAGTGTTCTTTGAGGTGACCCTATAGAGAGTTGAAATGTTCTTTAAGGTGACTCTAGAGAGTTGAAATGTTCTTTAAGGTGACCCTGTAGAGTTGAAGTGTTCTTTGAGGTGACCCTGTAGAGAGTTGAAGTGTTCTTTAAGATGACTGTAGAGTTGAAGTGTTCTTTGAGGTGACCCTGTAGAGAGTTGAAGTGTTCTTTGAGGTGACTCTGTAGAGTTTAAGTGTTCTTTAAGATGACTCTGTAGAGTTGAAGTGTTCTTTAAGGTGACTCTGTAGAGTTGAAGTGTTCTTTAAGATGACTCTGTAGAGTTGAAGTGTTCTTTAAGATGACTCTGTAGAGTTGAAGTGTTCTTTGAGGTGACTGTAGAGAGTTGAAGTGTTCTTTGAGGTGACTCTGTAGAGTTGAAGTGTTCTTTGAGGTGACTCTGTAGAGAGTTGAAGTGTTCTTTAAGGTGACCCTGTAGAGTTGAAGTGTTCTTTGAGGTGACTCTGTAGAAAGTTGAAGTGTTCTTTGAGGTGACTCTGTAGAGAGTTGAAGTGTTCTTTGAGGTGACTCTTTAGAGAGTTGAAGTGTTCTTTGAGGTGACCCTGTAGAGAGTTGAAGTGTTCTTTGAGGTGACTCTGTAGAGTTGAAGTGTTCTTTGAGGTGACTCTGTAGAGAGTTGAAGTGTTCTTTAAGGTGACTCTGTAGAGAGTTGAAGTGTTCTTTGAGGTGACTCTGTAGAGAGTTGAAGTGTTCTTTAAGATGACTGTAGAGTTGAAGTGTTCTTTGAGGTGACCCTGTAGAGAGTTGAAGTGTTCTTTGAGGTGACTCTGTAGAGTTGAAGTGTTCTTTGAGGTGACTCTAGAGAGAGTTGAAATGTTCTTTAAGGTGACGCTGTAGAGTTGAAGTGTTCTTTGAGGTGACCCTGTAGAGTTGACCAGTTCTTTGAGGTGACCCTGTAGAGTTGAAGTGTTCTTTGAGGTGACTCTGTAGAGTTGAAGTGTTCTTTGAGGTGACTCTGTAGAGAGTTGAAGTGTTCTTTGAGGTGACTCTAGAGAGAGTTGAAGTGTTCTTTGAGGTGACCCTGTAGAGTTGAAGTGTTCTTTGAGGTGACTCTGTAGAGAGTTGAAGTGTTCTTTGAGGTGACTCTGTAGAGTTGAAGTGTTCTTTAAGGTGACTCTGTAGAGAGTTGAAGTGTTCTTTAAGGTGACTCTGTAGAGAGTTGAAGTGTTCTTTGAGGTGACTCTGTAGAGTTGAAGTGTTCTTTAAGGTGACTCTGTAGAAAGTTGAAGTGTTCTTTAAGATGACTCTGTAGAGTTGAAGTGTTCTTTGAGGTGACCCTGTAGAGAGTTGAAGTGTTCTTTAAGATGACTGTAGAGTTGAAGTGTTCTTTGAGGTGACCCTGTAGAGAGTTGAAATGTTCTTTAAGGTGACTCTAGAGAGTTGAAATGTTCTTTAAGGTGACTCTAGAGAGTTGAAATGTTCTTTAAGGTGACCCTGTAGAGAGTTGAAGTGTTCTTTGAGGTGACTATAGAGAGTTGAAGTGTTCTTTGAGGTGACTCTGTAGAGTTGAAGTGTTCTTTAAGGTGACTCTGTAGAGAGTTGAAGTGTTCTTTAAGATGACTCTGTAGAGTTGAAGTGTTCTTTAAGATGACTCTGTAGAGTTGAAGTGTTCTTTAAGGTGACCCTGTAGAGAGTTGAAGTGTTCTTTAAGGTGACTCTGTAGAGAGTTGAAGTGTTCTTTGAGGTGACTCTGTAGAGAGTTGAAGTGTTCTTTAAGGTGACTCTGTAGAGAGTTGAAGTGTTCTTTAAGATGACTCTGTAGAGTTGAAGTTTTCTTTGAGGTGACCCTGTAGAGTTGAAATGTTCTTTAAGGTGACTCTAGAGAGTTGAAATGTTCTTTAAGGTGACCCTGTAGAGAGTTGAAGTGTTCTTTGAGGTGACTATAGAGAGTTGAAGTGTTCTTTGAGGTGACTCTGTAGAGAGTTGAAGTGTTTTTTAAGATGACTCTGTAGAGTTGAAGTGTTCTTTAAGGTGACCCTGTAGAGAGTTGAAATGTTCTTTAAGGTGACTCTGTAGAGAGTTGAAGTGTTCTTTAAGGTGACCCTGTAGAGTTGAAGTGTTCTTTGAGGTGACCCTGTAGAGAGTTGAAGTGTTCTTTAAGGTGACTCTGTAGAGAGTTGAAGTGTTCTTTAAGGTGACTCTGTAGAGTTGAAGTGTTCTTTGAGGTGACCCTATAGAGAGTTGAAATGTTCTTTAAGGTGACTCTAGAGAGTTGAAATGTTCTTTAAGGTGACCCTGTAGAGTTGAAGTGTTCTTTGAGGTGACCCTGTAGAGAGTTGAAGTGTTCTTTAAGATGACTCTGTAGAGAGTTGAAGTGTTCTTTGAGATGACCCTGTAGAGTTGAAGTGTTCTTTGAGGTGACTCTGTAGAGAGTTGAAGTGTTCTTTAAGGTGACTCTGTAGAGAGTTGAAGTGTTCTTTAAGATGACTCTGTAGAGTTGAAGTGTTCTTTGAGGTGACTCTGTAGAGTTGAAGTGTTCTTTAAGGTGACTCTGTAGAGTTGAAGTGTTCTTTAAGATGACTCTGTAGAGTTGAAGTGTTCTTTGAGGTGACTCTGTAGAGTTGAAGTGTTCTTTAAGATGACTCTGTAGAGTTGAAGTGTTCTTTAAGGTGACTCTGTAGAGAGTTGAAGTGTTCTTTAAGGTGACCCTGTAGAGTTGAAGTGTTCTTTAAGGTGACCCTGTAGAGTTGAAATGTTCTTTAAGATGACTCTGTAGAGTTGAAGTGTTCTTTAAGATGACTCTGTAGAGAGTTGAAGTGTTCTTTAAGGTGACCCTGTAGAGTTGAAGTGTTCTTTAAGGTGACCCTGTAGAGAGTTGAAATGTTCTTTAAGGTGACCCTGTAGAGTTGAAGTGTTCTTTGAGGTGACCCTGTAGAGAGTTGAAGTGTTCTTTGAGGTGACTCTGTAGAGAGTTGAAGTGTTCTTTAAGGTGACCCTGTAGAGTTGAAGTGTTCTTTGAGGTGACTGTAGAGAGTTGAAGTGTTCTTTAAGGTGACTCTGTAGAGAGTTGAAGTGTTCTTTAAGATGACTCTGTAGAGTTGAAGTGTTCTTTAAGATGACTCTGTAGAGTTGAAGTGTTCTTTGAGGTGACCCTGTAGAGAGTTGAAATGTTCTTTAAGGTGACTCTAGAGAGTTGAAATGTTCTTTAAGGTGACCCTGTAGAGTTGAAGTGTTCTTTAAGATGACTCTGTAGAGTTGAAGTGTTCTTTGAGGTGACCCTGTAGAGAGTTGAAATGTTCTTTAAGGTGACTCTAGAGAGTTGAAATGTTCTTTAAGGTGACCCTGTAGAGAGTTGAAGTGTTCTTTGAGGTGACTATAGAGAGTTGAAGTGTGTTCTTTGAGGTGACTCTGTAGAGAGTTGAAATGTTCTTTAAGGTGACCCTGTAGAGTTGAAGTGTTCTTTAAGATGACTCTGTAGAGTTGAAGTGTTCTTTGAGGTGACCCTGTAGAGAGTTGAAATGTTCTTTAAGGTGACTCTAGAGAGTTGAAATGTTCTTTAAGGTGACCCTGTAGAGAGTTGAAGTGTTCTTTGAGGTGACTATAGAGAGTTGAAGTGTGTTCTTTGAGGTGACTCTGTAGAGAGTTGAAATGTTCTTTAAGGTGACCCTGTAGAGTTGAAGTGTTCTTTAAGATGACTCTGTAGAGTTGAAGTGTTCTTTGAGGTGACTCTGTAGAGAGTTGAAGTGTTCTTTGAGGTGACTCTGTAGAGTTTAAGTGTTCTTTAAGATGACTCTGTAGAGTTGAAGTGTTCTTTAAGGTGACTCTGTAGAGTTGAAGTGTTCTTTAAGATGACTCTGTAGAGTTGAAGTGTTCTTTGAGGTGACTCTGTAGAGTTGAAGTGTTCTTTGAGGTGACTGTAGAGAGTTGAAGTGTTCTTTGAGGTGACTCTGTAGAGTTGAAGTGTTCTTTGAGGTGACTCTGTAGAGAGTTGAAGTGTTCTTTAAGGTGACCCTGTAGAGAGTTGAAGTGTTCTTTAAGATGACTCTGTAGAGAGTTGAAGTGTTCTTTGAGGTGACTCTTTAGAGAGTTGAAGTGTTCTTTGAGGTGACCCTGTAGAGAGTTGAAGTGTTCTTTGAGGTGACTCTGTAGAGTTGAAGTGTTCTTTGAGGTGACTCTGTAGAGAGTTGAAGTGTTCTTTAAGGTGACTCTGTAGAGAGTTGAAGTGTTCTTTGAGGTGACTCTGTAGAGAGTTGAAGTGTTCTTTAAGATGACTGTAGAGTTGAAGTGTTCTTTGAGGTGACTCTGTAGAGAGTTGAAGTGTTCTTTAAGGTGACCCTGTAGAGAGTTGAAGTGTTCTTTGAGGTGACTCTGTAGAGTTGAAGTGTTCTTTGAGGTGACTCTAGAGAGAGTTGAAATGTTCTTTAAGGTGACCCTGTAGAGTTGAAGTGTTCTTTGAGGTGACCCTGTAGAGTTGACCAGTTCTTTGAGGTGACCCTGTAGAGTTGAAGTGTTCTTTGAGGTGACCCTGTAGAGTTGACCAGTTCTTTGAGGTGACCCTGTAGAGCACCACAAACAATCCGACCAGGCCTCCTCATTAGTGGACCAACAACAATAAACCTCCATGTGTCCCCCAAACCAGCAGACTCAAGAACTTGACAGTGTTTAAAAGAGTTGGTACGAGTGAGTACAGTGATTGATTTTAATGGCTTCATAAACAACTATATAAAACAGTTCATAAAAATTCATGCACTTTCAGTGTAAATTCATTTTGAAATATAGAGAAGATTTATATACAACAGTGTGAACCGTAACAGTGACTTCATTCAGTTGGGTGGTTCACCACAAATATACTTGGCTGCATAGAAACATCGACATTATTGCCTACGTAGAAAAGAAAAAAAGCGTAAAAAGTCGAGCTCAAGATCCATCAGGTGCTTCTATTGGAAGACGACCGTCTTCCAACTTACTGATTTCGACACACTGAGGCAAAAGAGCGAAGCACTGCAGGATAAAACTGAGTCATTAAAGAACTTTCCCTTTACCGAAAGTGATATTCTGAAAGTATTATCATGAAATAACTATTATACAGGAACTCACTTATAGAACGACAAAAAAGCCTGAGTTGATGGGGAAAGAGTCATAATAAATCCAAAAAGCCTGAGGGAAAAAGACCACCGATTTACTATTTTACAAAAATTTACAACAGTGTAACCTCGCTCTCCTAAAATCAACAATCCAGGTTATTTCTTTTTACAACTAAGATATGTTATTAAATAATTCACGCCTGGTGGAAAATAGAAAACCTGCTGAGGAAAATGAGAAATGCTGTAAATGAGGTACTTCAGGTGGTGAGCCTGAGTCCGGACTGGAGTCAACCAGACACCTTTACATCAACGTGTAATGCAATTTATGACAACCGACTTCTCATCGGGTCAACACTTAAATAAGGTAGATAATTACATTAAGCATGATAGAGAAACAGAGACAGACGGACAAACATAGAGAACAGTCATTTACAGGATCCAGTGTCATTGGTTGGTGGGAATATGAGGCAGCACTCAGGGTCAATTGAGTTTCCAGAGTTAAAAAAAAGTTTATAAAAATAACAGAAAAATGCCGCTCGCTGTTGAACACAACGACGCAGCGTTAAACTCTTTAATACAAAAATATGCTTTGAATTTTGTCATTTTATTATTTTCTTCTGCCTGGTTTGAGGCGCCCCCCGGCGTTCATCTCCCGGGTTACCGAGAAGAGCTGCAGCTGAAGCGAGGAGAGGACAGCCATGCTGAACTGACTGGTACACAGTGCTTCAGACAGCTTCCGGTCGGAGTCCACAGTCCCTGTAAGGCATCTGCTGTGTTGATGAGTCTATGGCTGCTACTGGCAGACCCGGGCAGCTCCTGTTATGTCTTGCGGCTGCTCCAGATCTGCTCCGGTGTGCTCTTGTGGTCCGACGAGTAGTCGAAAGGCGAGCGGTGTCCCATGGGCGAGCGGGAGTCGTAGGGCGATCGCTGGTCCCGGGGGGAGCGGGGCCCGCTGGCCGAGGCTCGCTGCTCGGCCTGCCAGTCGGAGTGGTAGCGGTAGGAAGAGCGGTGCTCTGAATGGGAATGATCCTTAACGTCCAGCCGGTGGTCTCTGCTGGAGCGGAACTCCTCCAGCTTCCTGTGCTTACTGTCGTTGTGGTATCTGCACAGACACAAAGCAAGGGTCATTGAGGCAACACAACTAACAGCTGGACTACACTGTATACATTGTTTTGATATGCTCAAAGATTTTGTTGCTGTATTTTTTGAGACAGCAAATGGAGAGATAGATGGATGATAGATACATTGTAAATGGTCTGTACTTGTATTTCTCTTTTCTAGTCTTCCGACCACTCAAAGCTCTTTAACACTACTTTTCGTCATTCACCCATTCACACACTGATGGGAGGAGCTACCACGCAAGGTGCCCATCAGGACTATCTAACATTCACTAGGAACAGCTACGGGACCAATTTGGGGTTAAATGTCTTACCCAACTCCGAAAGGGTATGCCAGGCACACTGCTGACAACCCAGTGGGGACCTACTGGGAAAGTGGCAGCATGCGTACACCTTCCTCCCCAACAGACCCCAGGGAGCTCAGAATGGCAGCTAAAACTCCTCCACGATAGTGGTGTGTGCTCAACCCCCTCCTGTTCAGACTGTTACCCCAAACATGAAGAGAACTACCGTCATCGGGCCAGATTTCAAACAATGAGATTCATATAGAGAGGAAATCATATCACAGTGGAGCTCAGAGAACAACCTGCTGCTCAATGTCAGTAAAACCAAGGGGCTGATTGTTGAGTTTAAATAAGGAGTCAAAGACACACACCCCTGTCGACATCAGTGGAGCAAGTTAACAGCTTTAAGTTCCTGGGAATCAGCATCACAAACAACCTGATATGATCCTCACATCTCCTTCCTGGTGAAGAAAGCTCATAAACAGCTGTATTTCTTAAGGAAACTTAAGAAGGATACATTAAATTAAAACCAACTGGTGTGTACGGTCCAGGACAGGGGGGCTCTACAGCAGTGATGAAAACCACCCGGAACATCATTGATACCATCTAGTGATCATCATGATGTTGATGAGAAGAGGAGCCTGAGAAGAGCTGAAATATATTAAAACCTGTTCACCGGCTGCTATCTGGAGAGATACTGAATGGTAGTCTTCTGACCACTCTAAGCTCTTCAACTTGTCATCATTTAGGAGGGGCTAACATGAAAGGTACCACCTGCACATCAGGGCTCACCCCCAATTTGCCCAGCAGGCTGTTCCTGCGGTGTGTGAATGTTAAAGTGTCTCGGGACACATCGGAATGGACTAGCGGAGCCGTGGATCGAACCGCCGATCCTTTGATTGAAGGACGACCCTGCTCGTCTCCCCAGAAGTATCAGCTGCAGTAATCCATCCTCCACATATAAAATCATTTTTGTTTGTTTGTGTCGCAAAATGGCACTGCAATCCGCATGTCGCTGTTGTACACCGGCCAAAGAGATAACCATGAAGGAAACTTTTAAATATTCAGGTCTGCGGTGGGAACCAACCGGCTTTTGGCTCAGATAGTATGAAGAGAATTCCAAACACATTCTTTGACACTTTTCATTTGTTTACAAATATATGAAACAATGACATTTTAATCTTTTTAACTTAATGGTCTTAACGGGCTTGAGTTTGGTTTCCTGACAGCAGCGGGTCGAACATGTGACAATTACAAAGTCCCTATTGTTTCAGGAAGAGGCACCGGTCCCTCACCTGTCCTGTCTGTCTCTGTCCCTGCTGTCTGGTCTGTAGTGGTCTCTGTGGTCTTTGCCGTTGCTAAAGGAGTACGGTCTTTTCCTGGACTCCCCGGCGGAGGTCTTCCTGTGGGAGTCTGAGCTGTGTCTCTCTTTACTGCTGCTGCTGCTCTCGTGGTATCGACCCGAAGGCGGATGCCTGTCTGAGCTGTAGCTGTCCCTGCTGCTGTCGTCCTGGTGAGAGTTGTCCTTCAGCCTTTCGATGTCTGAGGATGAAGACCACAAATCATCAGTTCTGTGTCAACGTACTCATTATATTGTCCATGTACAACAGAGGGAAACGGGATGTACCTGCATGCTTATAGCCGTGGGTGTTTATACTTCTAGTGTTCTGCTCCATTGCCTGAAGAAAGAATAGTTGTCATGATGAATGTCATTAAGGGATGTCACACTGTACTAAAGAGTAAGAGTTGCTACAGGGCTTTCACATACCTGGGCGTTCTCCTGTCTCTTCTTGATTGCATGCTTATACAGTTTATGTAGCTTCCTGGCGTCAAACTCCGTGAATTTGGAAACAAATATCCACAGGTTTCTGTGAAAGACAAACACCACCAGCTTAACATATGGAAAATATAATAATAATAACTTATTTATATAGTATAAATATCAACCAAGTTTTAGAGCTCATTCAAGACATTGACTCGTGGTGCAACGGATCATTGAAGTCAAGGTTCGCATCAGATCACAGATCAGTTTGATGATCCATATTAACAGATACAGATCCCTTTGTTGTTTGATTATAGCAGCTGGTCTACAAGGATCCAGACCACCATCCAAATAATAACTTTTACTTTGTTATGGTCATTTATAGTATTTTCTATTTATATGAAAACACACAATTCAAATGGTAAGTAAATTAAAATATATATTTTTATGAAATAAACCAAATCTTGTTTTTATGATCTATTTTAAATTCAAACTGAATTTATTCATGTTTCATACTAACAATACATTTTACTAGATTACATGTGAACACATCATAATCACGTTATAATTTACCTACAGCCAGTACTACTTTTCACTGAACAGAGCCTGAACGCATCATAATGTAACGCCAGTGATGCTGCTAACGTTACCAGCTCTGTCAATGTACACTGATTGGTTGTTTACAATGTAACATGAACAGAGACTAGAAAAACATAAATGATGTCCTGATCACATGTTTTACTGAATATTGGAGGATAACGATAGTCAGTAAAACTACATTTCGCACTGTGACGGTTAATGTTAAACTGTGTCATTAATCCTCGGTTTACATGTGCGAAGAACCGACAGTCTGTGACATCACCAACATAAATCTCTGTTGATGGACAGTGTGTGTGTGTGTGTATATGTGTCTACTAACTTTCTCCACTGTTTGATCTGGTCAGGATTGGAATACTCCTTCAGACACTCTGTGATGTGGTCCCCGATCTTGATGAGGCACTGTCTCGTGTGTTCCAGCTGCTCGCGCTCCGACAGCCCTTTCTCCGGTCTGTCCAGCTGCTTCAGGGCCGCTTTCACCGGCCGCATCCTCTCTTTACACTGCAACGTTCAAACTAGTTAACTCCAGCTACAGGATCTTATCTTAGTGATTAAAGTCTGTTTTTATATTCTGGCAATGACAACATTATATGTCAAGGCAATCATTTTGTACATATATAATATACAATAAGAGGCTGTATTTGCCATTAACTGAAGACGTCGTTATCAGTGAAACGTACCACACTGAAGGTCCTCTGGTCCAGTTCCTCAGACTCCTCCGATATTGGCACATTCTCCCCACCTGCTGTAATATGGACCGGCACATCGGAGGCTTTCTTGGTTCGTTCTCGTACCTCAGTCTTTACTTCAATCTGATGAAAAGGATTGAGCATACATTTCAAGCCAATCACTCATCCTTTGTCCTTCACTTCTTTACATTGGCAGACGGCATGATTATGAATGACTTTAATTAATCTAGACTATGGTCCATAGTCGTAAAGGAATAAATCACATATAGAATTATTATTTCACCTTTTCTATGCTCTCCTCCTGTTTATGTACCGCTTCCAGAGGCTTTGTTTCTTTTTTCTCTTTTGGCTCCTTTGTCTCTTTAATGTCCCAACTGTCCTCCCTCTTCTCCTTTTTGCCATCTTTTTTGATATCTTTATCTATGACCTCCCTCTCCCCTGATGAAGAAACGTCCTCCTGTTCAAGCTCCTCATCTTCGTCGTCGTCGTCCTCCTTTACCGCCACCACCCTGTCTGCTCGGCTCCGTCTGCACGGCGCCTTCACTGGTACCACCTCCTAAAAAGGGCCGAGACGCATTACACATCTATTCCAAAGTGAAAAGAGGAATGATCCAGTACATGCCACAGCATGTGAGCTCTGCGAGTGCTATGAAAACGTACCTTTTCCTCCTCGATTTCATCCTCATCATCTGACCTCTTGTCCGACGGGGGATCTGACGAAGTGCTCTTTAGCACTTCGTCGGTCTTAGTTGGCTTCAGAGTTTTGCTCTTTTTACTCCGTGGTTTCCTTTTCCGTGAATTGGCCTACAGACAAACAAAGAGGCATGGTAGACTCTGGTAGACATACATTTGAATCTATCCATATTCAATTTGAAAAAGCCTTGTATATAAGCATCCTAGTTTGTGATGCAGGGGAAATGAGCCATGTCAGACTTACTGTCCCTGCTTGTTTCTGGGCTTCTCTTTTGGCCAGGTCCTTGCTTAGCAACTTGATGAGGTAGTCTGCTCTTGTCTGGAGCTGTTTGGCCTGTGGCTTCTTGTCAGGGTCGTCTGGTAGGAGCTGATCAACAATGGAAACAGTGCAAAAAATTATAATCACCAAACACAAATACATCACACTTTTAAATTACTTTGCTTCTGTACTGACATTTGAATATATATATATATATATATAATAAAAATACAATTATTATTTGTCTGGACCCCACAAATAAACAGGTGAATATGGAGAAACACTTATAATTGTAAATAAAACAAAAAAAGAAAACTAGAGAAGTTGAGGCCTAACAAAGAAAGTCATCCACAGTATACATCATATTCAAAACAATATGCATGACCCTCTACACAAAGACAATAGATATATTTAATGACGGCTCTCACCTTGTGTGTGAGATTGAGGTCTGGATCCATCTTGATCATCTCCCAGCTGCCGTAACCATACTCATAGATTCCTATAAGGAGGCTGGAGTCGTCCTCCTTCCCCCAATCAATGTCAAAGTGTGCTGCCTTTGAATGGCATGGAATCATATACCTATTCCAAAACACACAGAATAAAGATTTAGATATTCAAATATATTTGGTCATTTTTAGCAACATGGTCGCTTGATATATGAGAGTATGTGCCATTAACTTATTGGATATTACACTGAGCAATACAAACACAGACGTCCAATAGTTTATCGGGAACCTTACTTCTTTCTCTCCTCGGGGTCCGCAGGAATGGCCTTGTGGAGTGGCGCCAACTCTTCCTCATGGGAGATGACAAGCTTAGCATTCACTTGGACTCCAGAGATCCTGAACGTTGGGCCCTTCACCTTCCCTCTTCTGCCTCCTGGTGGTCAAATAGCAAAGCACTTTAATGGTGTGTGCTTTATGAGCCATTTAATCATGCGAAAGACGACCAGCTAAATAGATTATTCACAGTACCAATAAACCATAGTTTATTTGCCGTTTTGGAAAATTGCATCCCTGACCTTTGATCAGCTGATGTGTGTGATATGATTCACCTAAAGCATAAAAAAAAACTCTATGAGGCTTGTTTTCCCAAGCTGTATTCTTGAAAAAGCTTCTTCAATGTGAAACACTAGGTCTTTCTGTTGTATATCATTGTCAATTAAATATATTCAACATGTAACATATGGTGAGTCTAGGCTGAATGCAAGTTATATACATTTTTTTCTTCAATGTTTACAGGATATGCAATCTGTGTTCCTTTATAAATGTAGTATAGTAGACCATAAATATATGATATCCGTGGCCTTGTGTGGTGTGGTTTGGTTTATGGCGTCTTGCTTCTTCACAGTACATTTTGTTTGTACGCCCTCTGCCATTTGAGATTAATACAAAGCGAAGGAGGGACGCCGTAGTAGAGACCCTGTATATCACAGTAGCCCCTAAAGCATTCTCCTCTTTATGGTCTGTTCGACTCTAAATTACCATCATTTACTAAATGAACATCATGCTGTATTGAAGAAGACTTGAAACTGGAGATTAAGACCATAAACTAATATTTACAATGCTTACTGATGGAATAAATCGAGAGAAGTAGAGTCATTTATATTGACTTCTATACAACCCCCTGGTGGTCAGTAGAGATAATGCAGCTTTAACACATGAAGCATAGACTTCTATACAACCAGAGTCACCGCCCCCTGATGGTCAGTAGAGAGAATGCAGCTTTAACACATGACGCATAGACTTCTATACAACCAGAGGAATCGCCCCCTGGTGGTCAGGAGACAGTATGCAGCTTTAACACATGAAGCATAGACTTCTATACAACCAGAGGAGTTGCAAAAGACGAACACAACTTGTCTGGCGAGTAAACTGTCGCGAGTAAAGCGTTTGGTGTGAACGCACCATAAGAGAAATGCAGAACAGCAGCATGACGAGGCTTTAACTTGTACAAGCCGGGTCTTGTCTCAAAACTAATTAACTACAAAACTGTGATAGAAACTGAGCGGAAGAACTGTTTTTGTTGGCAGCTTCAACGCTCTACCTCGATCAATGGGAAGTGTGACTGACTCTTCAACTGACAAAGGTTTCAGCAATCTATTTTAATATCCCAGGCGATGAACAAAGGCATTAAAGAGCATTATCACTGATGATTAATCAACTAACTGTTGCAGCTCTGATAAAAATGACACACGCGACCTTCCCATCACGGGCCGATTAATCGGTAGAAAGATCCGCTTTGTTACCTGACGTCTTCTCTGGTCCACATGGGTTTTCGCGTAGTGTTCTCACACAGCCATTGTGAACCGTCTCTGCCAGGCGTTTCAGATCCTGTTCAGACTTATCCACAAGTTCGGCATCACGAGCAATAGCATCCAACCTGAGTGACCAAGACACTTGTTGAGCAGACTGTCTGGAATGTTGTTTCTTTAAATGTTAAAAACAAAATCAGACGTGGCTTACCTTTCCAGTGGTCCTCCAAATTTTTTGTAGCTCTTGACAAACCTGTAAAAAGTCAGAGATGTAAACAGGAAAACGTAGAAAGGAGGAGGAGATTAATAAGAGTTGTTATAATCACCTCCGAATCTCAGCATCGCTGAAGCCCTTGATATTTTCTCGTGGAATGGTCCGAGGCCGCCCTCGTTTCTTTGGCCTTTTTCGGTCTGAGGGGGAGTCGCTGTCAGACCCAGAGTACCTCCTGTTCCTGCTCTGCCGGCCCGAACTGGCGTTAAAGCTCGTCTGTTAACACAAACCAAGAAAATCGCTTGGAAGTTTATTAAGAACCCAAAACTCACAATACCACTGAGCAGCACACAAATTCTTTAAAAAATCTATCATACGTTATATTTGCCATGACTGCTTGTGTACCTGTTTGGCACAATTCCTCATGCGTGGCAGCAAGTAGATTTCCTCTAGCTCCTTCTGTCTCTCCTCTTCCTCCATCCTCCTCCTCTGTTCCTCAGGAATGATGTCGTCCCAACTCCGATGACTACGCTCAGAGTCTATGTCTATTTCCTCCTCGTCCATCATGGAGAAGTTGGCCACCTGCACAGGTAAAGACAAAACTGTGAATGTTACATTTCCGAAGAGCATCCCAACTTTGTGTGGATGTACTTTATTTTTATTTTGACATACCTTGAACTGAGACAGCAGTTGTTCTCCCACTGTGGAGGGTCCAGGATCATTTTCCCTGGTCTCAGCTCTTTTGAGGATCTCGTCGATGTCCATTTCCTACAGAGCAGAAAAGGCCATGACTTGCTGCTCCGAAAGATTTTAGAGAGAAGTTGTGATTATGCACACACATCCTTAAGTATACAACTACATACCTGAGGCTCCTGCTCCTCGCCCTCTGGCTCTTTGAAAAGCTCCTCAGCACCAAACTTCAGGATGGAAGACAGCTCCTCTTTGTTGAATGGTGCTGAGCTGTATGTCATAAAACACACTAAAGTCAGATAACTGCAAAGTGTAGCAGTAACGTTTGAGAGAAGTACAAACAATACAGAATAAATCATGTGACTTCGGGTAGATAAGTAAATTGCACTCATTAATGACATGACTTGTCGTGGGCAAAAGGAGGAAAGGCAGTCAAGCAGCAGAATATGGTATGCGGGTAAGCTGTGCTTGCCTGGAGGGAGCAGCACCGGTATGGAGGACAGTTTTCCCTGTGGTGTCCATCCTCTGGATAACAAGGTGATCCAGCACCATTTTCTTCTTCGCCCTCTCAATGATTTCCTCCTCCACTGAGCTCTTCGTCACCAGACGGTAGATATTCACCTGCAAGTACATAAGCAAACAGTGAAATATATATATTTAAACACATTTTAGGAGAGTATTTGGTTACGGTTGATCAATTATTTCCATGCATGCTATAGATTATGCGAGTAGGTCCAGACAGGCCAATTACAGTGGTGAAATGTAATTAAATATTGTACTTGAAGCTACTATGAGGAACTTTATTGAGTGTGGATTTTGGCGATCTTTGTGGACAAAAGCAGTAATATTTACAATCACCAGAATTTCTTTAGAAAAACTCTCAATTTACTGCCACAGGGTGTGAAGGTCTGCCCCTGGTTTTCCCGTGCCCCCCTTCCCTTCAGCATGCCCAGCATTAGGACCTGGGTCTCAAGCAGCGAGGTGTCGGTGTTTGCTCCCAGTGGGGACCGGCGGAGGAAAGAGGCGAAGCTCTTCTCTTGGCAGGACGAGGAGGCGTTGGTGTCGGGTGCAGAGCTCTCCTCCTCCTCCGCTACCGGAGGCCCCCCTAGAGTCTAAGCTAAAAGGAGTTTCTGGTGAACCTGCAGGATTTGGTCGTGCCAAATCTGATCCGGTGGCACTGATAAATAAAAATTACGATACAGAAATAGCCAATTTTCTTGCTGATGGTTTCGTTGACTTTTGTATGCAAAACATCACAGCCCTATTTAGTTATGTCAATTTACTTTTTCTCTTTAACTCAAAGAACTGACAAGTTTTGGATTTTTAACTCTTAAAAGTTAAAACATACAGTAATGCCTTGTTTACAGTTTTTTTTTATTTGTTTGTGTTAATTGAACTTGGCTCTTTAAGTTATCAGTAAAAAAGAAAAAAGAAAAAGTGCCTTCATTTTGGATGTGAGTCGGTCCGTTTGCTCAAAAGATCTGAACTTCGTCTCGTAGTGGCGCTTCACATCGCTGCTTTTTATATCGCTGAACATGAGACATCTTTGTGAGACATTTACAACGCGTGTTGGTCGGTGTGTTTCCTGGACCGCTGAACGAGAGCCGTAAAGGCTAGAAAAGCTGTGCCGGTTAAATAGAAGTGATCCATGAAAATTTTATAATTCTCAATTATGTATCGGTTTTCGGTTCAGAGACAACGGCGTCTGGGTCCGGACCCAGTCTGTGGACCACCTGTTTGTGACCCTTGGTGTAGGTCATATAGAGGCATCGGTATGACAGTGAGACTATTTCAAATCCAGTATAAAAGTTCCTCACAGTAACTTTAAGTACTACAATATTTGGGTACTTGTGTAATTGCTACTTTAAACTCCACTACATTTCATTACTGTACATTCTACTCTACTCGTTACTTTAGATTTTATTTGTCAAACAAAACATTCACTCATAAATGTGATGTCAGAGATGAAAATGCCCATCACGTAGGTATAATGTGTGTTTATTAATATATATCTTTTAAATTAGCCAGTCTGGCTAATGAGTACTTTCTATGCCAGTACATTTTGTTGAAAATACTTCTGTACTTTTACTCAATTTGAAACCAAATGTGTGATTTTGGAATATATATATAAATGGAATCGAACTGAATAATTTTAAAATTAAATATAATTAAAATATGAATTGTGGCATTGCTACTTTTGCTTAAGTAAAAAAACACTGCCTACTATCCCACAACTTTGCTTCCGGCGGTCAACACCTTTTTAAGCAATCTTGACCCAACATTACTTTCCATCATTTAATAATGACACTACATATAATAATCTCAGTGGGCTCAGCTGAGAGGAGCTGCACTTTTTGTTAATGCCAACATAACATTTCTTTTCGCTGCTTCACACTTTCTGTGTTCTTGTTGCCACCGGTAACCAACTCCATAGTGTAGTGAGGTTTACGGCAGCTGTGACTTACCTGTCTTTTCTGTCCGATCCTGTGGGCTCTGGCCTGTGCCTGCAGATCATTCTGGGGGTTCCAGTCGGAGTCAAAAATCACTACTGTGTCAGCTGATGCCAGATTGATACCAAGACCTCCAGCACGCGTTGATAACAAGAAGCAAAAATCCTGGGCACACAAATGGAGGTTGGTTATACATGTTCCAGTCCTGGCTAATTTAAATGAAGTACAAAGTATATTTAATGGATACAATGCATACAACTTACCTCTGAGCCCTCTGCATTAAAATGATCCAACGCCTGCTTCCTCATCTCCCCCTTGATGGAGCCATCTAATCTCTACGCAAATGTACAACATTTAACATTCAGAAATGTGTAACAGAAATATGTAGATGAAAATTCATACTTCTGCTGAGCTGGTCTGCATACTGTATCTCTGTAAGTATGTCTGATTGTGAACAATTTAAGTAACTACCTGAAAGAGGAACTGCCGGCTCCTCAGATAATCAGCCAGGATATCCAGCATTCGTACCATCTGGGAGAAGATGAGGACTCGGTGGCCTCGCTCCTTCAAGCGCACCAGCAGTTTGTCCAACAGGACCAGTTTCCCACTGCTGCGGATCAGTTGCTGTCGGAGGAAAAGAGGCGCAAACAATTACTGGTCCATCCTCTCCAATTAATGAGGAAATCAATATGCACTCAACTGTGTTAATTTGGTAATAATCTGTGCAAGCAACAATTCATCGGAATAAAAGCATACAGTTTGAGCAAAAAACATGAGACGGCTGGTCGAAAGCTGATCGGCCCTTAGTTTGGACCTTTTGAAGAAAATCTTCTGTGTACTTGTGATATTTAATGATCCAATAGAAGATATTATTCTCATGCTGTACAATTAAGGATTTTATCTGTTAAACAGTTTATGTGGTTGGTTATTTCTATAGCATTTATCAAAATGAACAATGAAAAAGTGCTTTACAAAGTATACATGAAAATACAAGATATAACCCAATAGCTAATAAACACATTTCAACTTCAATATATTTACAACACAAAGATAAATAAATCCTAACATGGTCTGCAAACAGCTGGCCGACAAATGGAGTTTACAGGATGTTAATATTTTCTAACTTTTTATATTATGCTGGAAACTGCCCGACTTGACAGCAGCTATTTTATTTTATTTTATTTCGATAAATAAGAAACAAATATTAACTACCTGATGTAACCAAATTATAAAATAAACAGACCTGTAAGGCTTCAGCTCTGTTGAGGAACTCGATATCCTCTGGGTGCTTGATAAGGTAACAGTGGTTACAACACTTCTTCAGCTCCATCATGATGTTCAGGAAGCCTGACGTGCTGCCTTTGCCCTTACTCAGAGCCTTATAGTTCCTGGTCAGGATCCATCTGATCACAAAACAAATTATAGTTGATTAATCAGCAGCCAATCAAAACCAACCTCATACTTCAGATTTATCGCCCCTTACATACATGTGGCACATGTTAGTTTTACCGACCGTTACATCACAGCCACTAGCACCACATGTCGTTAGTGTGTCACAATTGAGAGTCCAAAATAAGCCTAACATCAGTAAAGTTGTTATATTGTAAATCTTTCCCATGTATGCTGCACAGAGAACCTGCAGTGACTGGCTTGTCCGCTTACAGCACAACCGCTAATATAAAGCAAGGTTGAACTGACTTGGTAAACAATTAGTATTTGGTGAAGGCAAATGATAACACTATCACGATGTGTTCAACTATGATCCGTTTACTTTCCCAACGCTAGCTCTAAGCAGCAAATAACATATTAGAACTACTAATGCCAAGATTTTTTTTAAATGCAAATAACCATTGTTGATGAAACGTGAATCAGCCAAGAAAATTGCAAACTGTGTAGCTCTATTTAGCAGCAACATTTGATTAACTAAAAATCATAATCCATAATGACAAACTCTTCTCAAGCAGGAGGTGAAAACTGATCAACTGAGCTTAAGCAGATGTAAAATCTACATGTTTTGGATTGAAAGGGCCCAGCTCTTACTTGTAATACTGTTTCTGGATAGCACTCATCTCCACTCTGAGGATCTGTTCCACTTTGGCAGGAAGAGATTTCTCCACATCCTTCTTGACTCGGCGCAGTAAAAAAGGCTCCAGCTCTTTGTGCAGACTTGTGTAGCCCGAGTCCCTGCCTTTACCATGCGCCTCCTCGAACAGCTCCCAAGAGTGAAACCTTGAGGAACAAGACATACAAAACACATGAGTGGTGGTGTGGCAATCCAGTCAAATCATTGGACAAGAAAAATACAATCCTTGATTTAGTCCCCCTGAGAACAAAAGGTACCAAACTGATTTAGTGTCAACAATTCTTACTTTGTACAACTTGTCTCATTGGTTTGTTTGTATCATAAAAGTTTCTTGATACATTGCTATACCACTACTGTACATCGCAACCTTTTCAGCCCCAACTGACACCACTTGAGGCAATTCATCAGACTTTACACAGCTCTCTTTGGAGACACAAAGGGCTACATCCCCGTTTGCTTTGAATATGCAGCAGTACTCCCCAAGACCTGTAAACACACCATTGGTATACAAAATCATTCTTAAACACCAAGCTGAAGGACCAGCTCTTTTGCACCCGACAGCGGCATCAAGGAGTACTGCGACGATATCCCCAAATTTGGGGGAAATACCGTGTTATAAAAGCGAGTTGAGTCTAATTTGGCACAAGTTAGTATCGAAGCATAACAATTGACATGTCCTACTTCTCGGGCATAATGAAGTGCAGCAGGGACCAGAGCTCCTTCAGGGAGTTCTGCAGTGGCGTTCCTGTGATCAGAAGCCTGTGATTGGATTTGAAGTCCATCATGGTCTTGTAGAGGAGGGAGTCATCATTCTTTAGTCGGTGCGCCTCATCCACACCAATGAAGGCCCAGTTGACATTGCCCAAAAATGACTGGCGAAACAAAAATGTTACAGGTTTTTACATATACTAATATCATACTGCACAGCTTTAGAGATGAACATTTAATGTGTCATAAATGAAGACAATTACGTGATCAACAACAGCAAGCCCAAATGCTATGAATAAGTGAAGTAGCTGCTGACCTTGTCTTTGAGAAGAATCTCATATGTTGTGAGAAGGATGTTGAATTTCAGTCTCTTGCTATGGCCATGGATCCACTCATGTGTCCTGATCTATTAAATGAAAACACGAGAAAACATGGAAAACATGAAGACGGTCACGAACAAACTGGTGTTTTTGCTGCTGTTATCCATTCATCTTAACCTTCCATTCCTGTATAAGTGGATGAGGTATCAATAGAGTTGAAGAAAGTGTGTTTGTGTAACAGGTGTTTGAACCAGCGTACCATATTCCTGCTGCTGATGTCTCCCAGATAGACCACAAAATTCATGTTGGGGGCCCAGAGTTGGATTTCTCTCTGCCAGGAGGTAAGTGTAGAGAGAGGCACAACCAGCAAGAAGGGTCCGTACAGTTGATGATCATTGAACAGGCAGTTGAGGAAAGAGATTGTCTGGATGGTCTTGCCTAACCCCATCTCATCAGCAAGGATGCAACTGTTGCCTCTATGAATGAAGACAAAGCCAAGGAGAGAAACAGTGTCAACTCATATTGTTGACCTGATTCACACTGCCGAAGGATGGTGCATCCAGCATATGATGATGGAATATATTACATTTATAGCCCCCCTCCCCCGCAAAATAATTACAGAATGGACATTCAGACGATGAAAGTTGAGAATTAAGGATTTCTTAAAATCGTACTTGCACCAGGAGTGGGCCATCCAGTTCAAACTGTCCAACTGGTAGTCTCGGAGCTCCAGTCCATCACCTCCTATGTAACTTGGCTGCTTCTTCATAGGCATAAACCTGGGTCTCTGTTTGAGCACCTACAGGAAAGAACATCAGTTAGCGATAGTCCGTGTTTTAGTCAAAACTCAGTTTAGTTCAGTCTGGATACTGACCCAGAAGACGTTACACCAAGATAAACTAAATTAAAATCACTCTCTCAAGACATAATGCATTACCTTGCAGTCCCTTGATGGAATGAACTTGGACTGGTTTCTGCTCATGTAGTTGTCGATGCATTTCTGGAACTTTCTGCCGATCAGAGCTCCATCTTCCCAGCTACACTCGGAGTATGGTAAACCCTGCCACTTGCACAGGTAGTCTGGGTAACCAGCCGCTGACTTCTGGTTTGAATGTCCTGCTCAAAAGGAATTCAGAGACCTATTTAGTTACACAAATCCGACAGCATCAAATGCATTCAGAGGAAAGAAAACTTGTAGAAAGTGCACCTATGATTCGCTCTACAAGCTGGTACTGAGAGTGAAGGTCATCCATCATTTCTTCCTGACAATTGACGTACTCGATATCCTCTGGTGAAGCCGCCTTTAACCTGGGGAAAGGACCAAAAGCATTAGAAAATAAGCAACGGCCCTGCATTCCGTTTCTTATCTGCGCCAAACCAACAATTTTTCCGAAATTAGGAAATTGTTGATGCCGACAGCGCTGAAGCAAAAGACGAACCAAGCTGACCCACTAATGTTTCTATAATCAAACAAATAAATGTTTCTCAGGAGAGACTCCAGGGACAAATGTGATTAAAATCATAACCAATGGAGATGACCAAAATAGTCAGTCACATGGAGCAGATGGTTGCATGGAGTCATGTGGGGCGGCTGTGGATCAGTGGAGAGCAGGGTCGTCCTTCAATCAGAGGATCGGCGGTTTGATCCCCGGCTCTGCTAGCCCATGCCGATGTGTCCTTGGACCAGACACTTAACCCCAAAATTGCTCCTGTAGCTGTGCCTACGGTGTGTGAAATGTTAGCTACTGCTGATGTGGAGCTGAGGAGAGGGATCCACCTCTGTTGCTCTCCTGAAGGGGTTTCTCTCTATTTTTTGGCATTTTTTCCTGATCCGATGTGAGGTCAAAGTTCAGGGATGCCGTATGTATACAAATTGTAAAGCCCTCTGAGGGGAGTTTGTAATTTGTGATATTGGGCTATACAAAATAAACTGACTTGACTATGCAGGTGGAACCATAGCTCCTCCCATCAGTGTATAAATGGGTGAATTATGTAATCTAGTGTTAAAGCACTGAGTGGTCGGAAGACTAGAAAAGCACTGTACATGTACAGGTCCATGTGGCATTAGTCACATGCCAGTCACACTGAACCCAGGTTCAACAGGATCAAATCGGTTTTGTTTAATTAGGCAAGTTTATGTTTAAAAGGAACAAAAATCTGTCAATAACAGTAATAACTGTAATCTGTCAATAACAGTTACATCGGACAGGTTAGAGATGGTGACATTTGGTCTATAATACAGTCTTACTTTTATTTAAAATGTATGCATTAGGATGAAAATGGTTTTAAGTATGGGTTTAGCATGAGTGAGGTCATGGGAGGACAGCAGGCCACTGAGACTGATTACTTTTGTCATGTGGTTGTCATCATGTGTCCTTATAGTCTTTCCTGCTGCTCAGTAAGTAGTAGAAGGCTGTGCAGATTTCACTGACGGTGTGTTAAATGTGTGGTTTACCAGTTTTAACATTGTAATAAAGCTTAATAAAGCTCTTGGTTTATTAAATAAACAAGCTCTCACCATCTCTTTTTCTCCTGGTCCTTCTTCTTGAAGTTGTCCAGTTTCTTCATGCCCTTGACGTTCTGTAACTTGAGTGTCTCCTCTGTCTCCCAAGTGTTGTGGATATGGGCCCAGTTCTTCCACTTTATCAAATACTGGATCTCACCAGGCTCTTTGTTGTTATTGAAGTTGGTATTGGGGTCCCCGTCTGCTTCTACAGCGTATACAGTGGTTACACTTCCTGTTGCTGTTAGGAAAGAAATAAAAAAATACTGTAAAACATTTCTATACTCATCCTTAGAACTGGGCTGGACCTTGTATTTTTATGTTAAAGAGAAACAGGAAGTTCAAGCTGTTTTGTCAAGCTGACAACTTTCTGGCATCTCTTAACTTCCTCTAAAAATAATAATTCCAAATCTCTTCATTCTCCCTACAACTCTTACAATGTTATGACAATCCTTAAATTCCATACCTGGCTAAATATCTGTCCAGAGCTACAGTTTAAATCATCAATTGTAGCACTCTGTCCTTTACCTCTTTTCCTTCCTATCCTGCTGTCCATCACTCTCTCCAGTGTTTCGAACTCATCTTCCTCCGGTTGCGGAACATCTTCACCTAGAACTTCCACCAGGTCGTCTGAATCGGTCTTCAGCTCCTCGTCCTCCTTGTAGCTGACGTTGACTGTGGCCTGCCGCCGTTGCCCCGCAGACGTCTTCTTGTAGTTGTCATCCTCATCCTCAGAGGAAGAACACTTCTGGGATTTCTTCTTCTGTTTGCTGCTTTTCTTCCCATTCCGATAATTCATCCTGAGACATATCCAAAAATACATGTGCAGCGTTAAACTCATGCCACCCTTTGTATGCCTTTAAACGGTCACATGATCCAAGACCTAAATGATAAGTGACCACTACAAAGGGAAATAGTTAAGAGAATAATGTAACCTTGCGTTGAGTTTTAACTGAATGAGATTCCACAGTACAATAACCATTACAGAAAATGCCACGCTTTCATGGTATAGGTATTGTTCTTATTATCATCATTATAATTTGTTGTGTTTGTGTGTAGTTGGAGGAGCTCAGCCCAGACAGAGAGAGCAGAAGAGATGTGCGCTGCAGCGCGGTAAAATTACAGATTAAAAATCCCCAGTAACATTGAAGCATATCAATACTCCGGTCTTTAATAATTTAGCTTTGGGGCCCGTTTGATTTGAAAACACACGAAGAGCTTCCACAAAGAACCAGTATGTGGTTTGTCCGTTCTGGGCTGCTGTAGAAACATGGCGGTACAAGATGGCGGACTCCATGGAAGAGGACCCGCTCCCCATGTACATATAAAAAGGCCTTTTTAAGCTAATGAAAACACAATGATTCTTAGTGACAGGTTGTTATACACTAATGTAAATAGTTATGAATCCAATATTCCATTGCTGCCAATAAATCCCCCTAAACTGTTCCTTTAAAAAAGGATTTGAAAACAGAGCATGCTAGTTACATTTCAGCAGCACGATAGCATGTGAAAATAAACACTGAATAAGCAAATGCACAAAGTATTATAATTGCCAATTCTAATACCAGTATAACATTACAACCGTACCAGAAATCCATTAAAGGGCAACTGTCCACTTACTTTGTTGGAGGCTTTCTGCTTTTGATTTTGTGACTAGGCTCATAGTCCGATGCCGTTTCGTCACTGTTGGCCTCCGCTGATGAGTCTGATCCAGAACCACTCCCAGATCCAGAACCCGATCCAGAGTCAGAGGAGGCAGAATTTCTTCTTCGTTTGGATCCACTTGATGAGTCAGATCCATCGCTACTTGACGAGTCCTAAAGACAAAAAGTTCACGTACATTTATTGGGCACCTCCAATTACAGAAATTCTAGCTAAGTAGATGAATGAAGCCTCCAAAAGGTTTTAATTAGTTCCCATTGATTCCCAGTCAAGTGTATTGGGGATCAATTTAAACAAACCTCATCAGAGCCACTATTTGAGGAGCTTTGTCTCTTCTGCTGCTGCTGCTGCTGAAGTTGCTGTTTTCTGAGCATAGCCGATCTCTGCACTGCTAGGATACTTGGGTTGGACTTCCAGAACTGTAATCAATGTGTTTAGTGGAAAGTTAGCAAAAATACAGGACCAGGTTAACAAGCATTCACTTGACAAGAGTCAGGCACTGTGTTAAACACCCAAAAAGAAACTGTGTGCCACTAATGGTGCTCCAAAAATGTGTCATGTGACTAAAGCCCCTTTCACACAGCATGTTGAAGGCGGGACTGTAGTGCCGTTATTCCGCCTCGTCTTCTGTATGAGAGGACAGAGTTGTTTCGGCGCTGAGTCGGCAGCGGCGGAAGTCAGAGCCGAGCCACAGCTGTGTGAAAAGGGACAGCCGACACAGCGGGCCGCAGAGGCTGTTGTGTTAGACGTCCCGCCTCTTTTGTTCCTGTGATGTGGAATTGCTATCTGAAATCGCGCGGTGGGGCAGCATTAGGCCACCATTACTTAATTCTGAGCGAAAAAGGAAAGCCTGCATAGCGGAGCTTCTTTAAGGCAGTATTGAGGAATCTCCGTGTGAAAGGGTCGACGGTCAAACCATCTGAAATCTTGAGTATTGCAACTCTACATGACAAGCTATTAGAACGTAATGTTGCCATAAAGATGCAAGAAAATGTTACGTTTCTTTTGACAAAAAGTTCCAAACAGAGTTAAACACTTTGATGCCGAATATATAACGGCAACTTTATAGTTAACACGCAATGATCAACTCATTCCATTTTCTCCACATGTCAAGTTAAATTAATAATAAATAAAGCAAATGTTGGAGTGTCATTTTACAAATTATTTAACTATTATCGTGCTAATTTCATTGAAGTAACATTTCTTTACCTCAGCTCCATCAATGTTTGACTTATTTGGCGGTTCCATCTTCTCCTTCGATTTCTCTGTGTCAGAATCTGACGGGCTGCCAGAGTCTGAGCCACTTCCTGAGTCACTGCTCCCTGATTGGCTGCTGCTGCTGGAGGAGCTGGAACTGGAGCCCGAGGCGGAGCCCGACGCTGAGCCCGATCCAGAACCGGATTCATCGTCAGAATTACTGTCACATTTAAAGAGAAAATATTTAAACATAAATGTGTGCATTAGTAATTAATAGATGAATAATTGACAGAGCAAATCAGTTCCTCATACTGTACTCATTCAAAATATGTTAATACCAGTGTCCTTATAATTCCTCCAACAAAAAAATTGACCCTTTTCTATATATGTTGGTCTTTATTAAACTTGACTGGTATCTATTCTGGCACTGATGAATGGTGCACGCTTCCAGCATATTTATTTTGCCAATGACGGGTGCCCCATCATTAATTTACATCAGTGTTAATGTAGCTAGATGGCACCATCGAGGCATGGATGTCTATGTGTGTGTGTCTGAGAAAGTGCAATTTAAATTGGATTAGCCGTCCGTGAGCTACATTCCATTAGAACATCTGTCTGTAACTTTCTAAGACACATCTCAGTGGAAAGAAACTGAAGATCTCAGTGTACGAGACAAAAGAAATGGGGTATGAAAGTATTCTTATCCAGTCTGTGTAAAAATAAGGGTCAGATACACAGTTGATATAATCAATAGATTATCACCTGTGTCATCCGAGATGGCACTTGTATAAAACAAAAGTGTGTCACTATCATCAAAGTACTATGATGTCCTGTTGTGAAATTGGATCAGTTAATTTACCTTGATTCTCCACTGCTGTTGCTTACACTTTCATCCTCAACTCGTCCAGCCATGTTGAAATCCAAAATATAGACCCCCCCCTGACAACCTGTAGTATTGTGTTCCACGTGGTTAACCTGTATGAGAAGATACACATCAAGAGCATTAGATATACTGTCTGGGAACAGCGGTGCCTTTATCAAAGCTATCCAATGGCATTAACATCATGCTTTCCCTGCAGTATGTGTGAAGAGAATGTGATGAAGCCATCAATGTGCACACTGCAGGAGCATCAGTACACTATCTCTGACCAACTACAGCCTCGTCCGTGTGGAGCTGTCAATACACTGAAGCACGAGATATTTTGAACTATTTGCGAGAGGTAGTTTATGCTCTCCGTTTTAGTTTTGAGGAACATTAACTGTCTCCGTAGCTCACAAAAACACTTTTTTATTTTTATTTTAATTAATAGAGCTAAAATAAGAGGGTGAGTGAATGGCAGCAGCTTCATGTAACGTTAACGTAACTGTTCACCTAAACCTTCGCTGTATTGGTTTTCCTCACCGCAGAGGCCTCTCGGGCCTGCGCAGCAGCAGCGTGTTTTCATATCTACACGAAGCTACACAGGCACTCCGGACCCGAAATAACCTCGTTAACCTCAGACAAGACCACACATAATAAACAGACTTATGCCAACCTTTATGTCATCAAGTCTTAGTGGGGCTAAAAGTTAGCATGAAGCTAACTAGCTAACACCGGCTAATGACGCCAACATTAGCTATTGGCGGGGTACGTTGGCAGTAATGTATGCAGACACTGCCAACGCGCCAGACAGTATTTTATCTCCAAATCACAAAGGAGAGCACTATCGCGAAAACAAAGTCGACATTATCGTATTGCTACCATCAGTGATTAATATTGGCTACTTTAATGCGACATTTGTATCACGTTAACTAATTGCTGTTTGCTAACGTTAGCTCTCATGTGTTGTGCTAGTATGATGATTTTCTGCGTTACACAATCATAACACTTAAAAATCACTAAAAGCAAAAGTTGCCGTTATAATCTCATAACATGTGCCGCAACCATGCGGGTCAAACGTTAAATGGCGTGCAATAGTTCTCATTTAACGCTAACGTGGGTTTGGTAAACATGAGAGGGATGAGAGTCCAGCGTTTACTGAGGTTGCCAAGGAAAGTAGCGTGAGCTAACGTTGTGAAGCACGAGGCTAGCAGGGAAGCTAACAAAATGACAAAACTTTGCGCTAGTTCATTTTAGCAGGGACCCGCTGGAATGTTCGCTTTCCGGTTGTAGTCGATACCCGGGGTTTAGCAGTAGACGACATTTAACTACGCAAAAGTCTGTGCAAGTAGTGGACCACTAGAGAGTACGGAACTTATTTAGTATGCATTAGTAAAAAAATTAGCTAACCTAACTTCACCCTCTTCCATCTTGTTTTCATTCGCCGCTCACTTCTCGCGGCTTTTACCACATCAACATGCAACGTTAGCTTTCTTTCTCACTGAACTAGGGGATAAGTAACTCCACGCTGTATGTTACCTGATGTTAATCACTGTTACCTGCCAACTCCAATGTAAGTGTTGTTTAAATCCGCCTTTCCGCTTCAGAGGTCCTTTCTTCTCTTATTTAACAGGCGAGCTAGCAGCTGCGATAGCTAACGCTACCTTACGCTAGCTAGCTAGCCAGCCAGCTAGCTATCTCCCAGTCAGGGAGATCAGCCCCGAACGATTCAGTTCGGAAGAACTGGTGCAGTGTTGGTTTTTACTCTCCTTTCAAAAACCAGAATAAGTCCCCCTTCCCGATTAAGATGTAAGCAAAGTCTAATGGTCGCTGGTCAACTGTGATTGTAGAAAGCTGGCATTTCAATCCAGGGTCTTCCGACAACCGGCCTCCGCCATGACGCCGTAGGGTTCACTTCACTAGGAAACCCCGGACAGTGACGTAACGACTGTGCGCCTCACTCCAACGCATCAGCAGCGAACATCTGGCAGAGAATGTTTTGAGAAAATAAATAGTTCCACAGAACAAATGTAACCAGGCACTGATATGTTTACAACAATGGAAATGGCTGCAAGTGGGCTACTGCATGAGGCAGGTAGACGGTGGAGGGTGTATGTATTTGAGTCCCGGAGCGGTGAATTTGAAAAGTGTTGGGTTTGTGGCTCGCAAGGAAGAATAATTCAGTATAAAGTCACAGTGAGAGCAAATATAAATTAAAAAAGTAAAAGGAAGGAAATGAGAGGGACGAGTGTAAAGTAATACTACCTAAAATGTCAAAGGATAGGGCATGTGGCAGATTAAGTGCAAAGTGTGGTGATGTGCCGGGCAACATAGGCAGCCGGTTGTTAGTTTATGTGTTGTAATTGTTTTTATGAGCGTATTGTCGATTATCAATGTCGTGAAGTACAAACAAAGTAAAGAAAAGAAAAAAGACATAAAGTTGAACAAAATAAAAGTAATATGCGCAAGATGATCGGCATGAATCTACCTCAAACACTGATTCTTGAAGATATTTCCATATAGGTCTACGGGAGCACGAGTAGAATTTGGAGTATAATTTGAGTTCCAGGAAATGTTTTATTAAATTACGTTACATTAATATACTATTATGTTGTAAATACAACCATACAGACTACACACAAGCTCAAAGTTTGGTTGATGCATCAGATGGGCAGGCCAACATGGATGGATAGAATTTGACTGTAATGTTGCATGTTTACTTGATGATGGCTTATCTCAGTGTTGTGATCAGTAGACTATCATGTTTTTTCTCATTATACAATGAAGTTTGATAAGCCGGAAGAACTTATTCAAGAATGTATCAGAAATATAAACAGTTAAATGATTAACCAGACATTATTTGCATCCAATAGACCTGGATGAAACCACGTTTCGACTTTAATATATTAAGGACCACAAGACAAGATAGAGATGGTGGTCAGAGTGGGGATATGCTAATTAAGGAGTGGATATCTCGGTGGGGTTTTAATCACAATATGATTTATAGCTGTTGAGATTTGGGTGAATAAAAAAAAGATTATTGGCTTGAAAAAATAAAAAAGTGATATGGTGTGGTGATTTCAATGCTTACAATACTTTATGGAGGAAGGGCTTCAGGATCTAATGGGCAAACCGTAGAGGAACTAATGGAGTTAAATGGATTCATTAGTTATAGTGGGTAAGTTAACTTAGACTTTCCCCTCAAAGACTTGAGACTTGACTTGGACTAGCAAAAAATGACTCCATCTCTTTGGCTTGAGAGACTAGAGATTATAGATTATAGTCAGGACCCAATGTAATTAGACAATACAATTGTACTCTAACTGTTACAGTTATTGCATCCATAATGGAAGCAATATTTTTCTGAATTGTGATTCAGAGTGTGGTTGGATAGACATGGTAGGACATATAGCCAAAATGAAATAGATTTAATAAAGAGCGAATGATACCTTTTTTTTTAGAGTTATGAGAAAATAAATTCGGACTCTATTGCTGTTCATGAGTTGAGAATAGCCTAAACAAGTGTATTTGTTGATGTAGTAACAATGTACTTGTTAGTATACTAACTATGTATAATTAGTGCTATAAGAAATACACTAAAGCAAGTGTACATGAATGTACTATTTTGAGACACCATTGAAATCCCCATAAATATGCTAAATCAGCACCATCACCCAAAAGGCTCAGCAGTAGATGTTCTTCCTGAGGCAGCTGAAGAAGTTCAACCTGCCAAAGACCATGATGGTGCACTTCTACACCTCCATCATTGAGTCCACCCTGCTCCTCCATCAGCGTCTGGTACTGCAGCCAATGGGAGTACCAGGGCAGACTGCAGCATATCATCCTCGCTGCTGAGAGGTGATTGGCTGCAATCTGCCTCCCCTCCGCTTGTTGGCCTCCAGGACCCTGAAGCGGGCTATAAGATTGTAGGCGACCGCTCTCACCCTGGACACAAACTGGTTGAGTCCCTTCCCTCTGGCAGGAGGCTGCGGTCCAAGACCGCACACTACATATACAGTTTCAGCAATAAAGCCCGGGAACCACTGACTCAGACACTTACATCCCAGGACAATTTCTTACAGTTACACAACATCGCACATCCTTAATTAATATAATAATATAATATAAACATGACAATTAATTAATATACTTGTTTTAATGTACTCTGATTTGTTGGTTTGTTTACCATATTTTATTGTACATTTTCATATTTTCAATTATTAAATTATGTCACACTATATGTGTAAAGTAACGCATTAAACAGTTTCTGATTCTGATTATTATACTAATCAACATTAAAAAGAAATACACTTTATTCCAACTCTGTTTCAAATTGAATTCAATTGTATTTTTGAACAGCTATAGTTAAAATGAGGAGATAATCTAAGCGTATATCTGGTGACTCAAAATAGTACAGTCAGGCACACATGTGTATTTCAGTATATATTTTGTCACAATATTGATATATAATTAGTATATAAAATACATTCTTAGTATATCTAAAATAGGAGTATACTAAGTATACTTAAATCAAGTGAAATAAGGTGTACTTTTTTGGTTTGGACTGCGCCATTACAAGGAAGAAGAACAGGACTGTCAAATTTGAGACCCTTCTTTGTTTTAAGAATAAAGATGATTCTCTACATTTAGACCAAAACAGATAATCTATTGATGGTTTTATATAAGCGATCAATAATTATAAAATTGCATACAGAAGTTTTTTCCCACTACCTCAGTGTTTCCTGATGTTTTGCCTCTTCTGTGATGTTCACTCGCCCAGTGTGTTTGGGTGGTGACCATGAAAAGTACTGTTTCTTGGCAGTCTGTGTCTATTGTGGATGTTTTAGTTATGTGTAGCTCATAGGAATGTTTCCTACATATAGAACAATATGATATAACAACAAACACAACATACAATGAAGATACCATCTCAATCAGCACAAAAACCCAAATATAAAGTCACCAAACCTCATCACATGTAATATATAGCTGTCTTATTATTATTATTATTTGACTCAGGCCAATGTGCACTTTGTTGAATTCAAACTTTAAGTAAAGACAAAAATACATATTTTTTCCTCCTGCCTGTAGAGCTATTTATCAATCTGGATGGTTTTGGAGATATCCATCGTAGAGATGTCAGCTTTCTCTCCAATATAGCGGGACCAGACTTGTGGTGCTGAAAAATAAAATAAAAGAAGAAAACAACTCAACAACAATATCCCTTTCCAGATATCATGACTCGGCTAAAATAATCCACAGAGTTCGTTGCATGGAACTATTTTCTTTCAACCAATGGTCCCACGAAATCACTCACAACAAGGTCTGCATAAAGTCCAT
This sequence comes from Cyclopterus lumpus, assembly GCF_009769545.1. Lineage (NCBI taxonomy): Eukaryota > Metazoa > Chordata > Actinopteri > Perciformes > Cyclopteridae > Cyclopterus > Cyclopterus lumpus. The sequence goes on from NC_046977.1 coordinate 19,156,375, forward strand.
AAAGTTACGTTATATTGGAGAGAAGGCAGACATAGATAATAAACCAAAACTATCTAGATTGATAAATAGAGGACACATATGTACTTCTGATTTAGGGGAGAACTGTACCTTTAAAGCTTTTATTGCAATCAGTTTTTGATCCACCCATGGACTTGATGTTTACAAGTTTTGTAATCAAGAAGTGTTATAGTTTTGTTTTTATTGTTCCCAGATCCTGAAGAAATACAGTTACACATCAGCTGTCATTTATTATTGAATGTGCATTTAAATGAGACGTGAAAGGTGACAGTGTGTCCTAGATTTGTTGTCAGTTTGATGTGTGGTACTTTCTGCGGTCTGGAATGAAGTGAAGTGAAATCAAAGACGACAAAGTGTGTTTAATCAACTGCGTATGTAGCAGCAGCACCACCTGCTGGTCATATTTGTTAAACGCATAATTAATTAGTCACTACCTTTTTTGACCAAGTTATAATTGTAGCATTATGACACAAATGTATATAATAATAAAATCTGACAATATTTGGGCCTAATTTAAATTGGATGGTTTCAGCGAGCATCATTAAAAGGCTGAGTCCCAATATCATATACCCCTTAAACCCTGAACCCTCAGGGACTCACTGACGTCACCTGTTAAATGGTTGAGGTGGCGTTAGTGCATGAGACAGCATACCGCGTGAAGGCTCTTTCCTCACGAGATGAGAGGTCTTTTCAAATAAATAATACATCTATGTACGCGGTTCGCCGTTATGGACCAATAGGAAGTGACCCAAGAATCCAGCAGCGATGGAACGGAAGCGCGCACGCACGCACGCACGCACTCACGCTATTCAGTGTAAACACTTCAGCAGAGTGATGATGGCACGCGACTGCTGAGCCGCCACGAGACCTCAAGTAGGCTGCACACTCCTGACAACGGGGTGACAGGCAGCGACCGGCTGGAAGAAGTAGACCTGCACTCAAGAGGGTGAGTGTGTGACCGCGGCATCTTTCTGTGCCCTTGTGACCGATTGTGCACCCACTAGATACCACATTCATTTAGCAGTACCGGCGCAGATGGAGAGGAGGCACGAGTTCAGATGCTCAGGTTGATGCGGCGGAGGAATTAAACGGCGGTGGTAATGCGGCGGAAATAACGAGTGAAGCCAGACATCCGCGTACTGAATGATCATCCCGGGAAGGGAGAGGTTATCAACACAAGAGATATACACTATGTATATATATTAGAGGTAGATTTGTGTGTGTATATATATACAGAGAGAGAGATTTGTATATATATGTGTATATATATATATATATATATATATATATATATATATATTAGATTAGATTAGATTCAACTTTATTGTCATTGCACATGTACTAGTACAGAGCAACGAAATGTAGTTTGGCATCCAACCAGAAGTGCAACAGAGAGTATAACAATAAATACAGATTAAAAAAAATACAATACAGATGAAATTAACATTAAATAGTGCAGAATATAAATGGAGACTACTATAAATGGAACCTATGTGCAAATATTCAGTGCATATTTACTTTAGTGCAAACAGATTGTATCAAAGTGACTACAGTGCATGATAGAGTGGTGTAATGTAATGGGGATCAGAGGGGGGTAGAATTCAGAGTCCAAAGTAACTACAGTGCAGATAGAGTTGTGTAGTGGGATCAGAGGGGGGTAGAGTTCAGAAGGGTGTAACAGCTCTGGGGAAGAAGCTGTTCCTCAGACGGCTGGTCCTTGACCGCAAGCTCCTGAAGCGCCTGTCTGAGGGCAGGAGGGAGAACAGTCTGTGAGCAGGGTGAGAAGAGTCCTTCAGGATGCTGCGGGCTCGACGCAGGCAGTGTTTCTTCTGGACCTCCTCAATGCTTGGGAGTGGAGTACCTGTGATGCGCTGGGCGATCTTCACCACCCGTTGCAGTCTCTTGCAATCCGCAACAGAGCAGCTGCCGTACCAGACTGTGACGCAGTTGGTGAGGATGCTCTCGATCACGCAGCGGTAGAAATTCACCAGGATGGCTGAAGACAGGTGATTCTTCCTTAGTGTCCTCAGAAGGCTGGAGGTGTTGGTGTTCCAGGACAAGTCCTCCGAGATGTGGGTCCCCAGGAACTTGAAGCTGGAGACACGCTCGACGGCCATCCCGTTAATGTGGATGGGGTCATGCATGCTTCCTTTCGCTCTCCTGAAGTCCACAATGAGCTCCTTAGTTTTGCTGGTGTTAAGGAGCTGGTTATTGTTGGCACACACCTGGCCAGGAGCTGTACCTCTTCCCTGTAGGCTGTCTCATCATACATATATATGTATGTATATACATACATATATATGTATATATATATAGTTTAGGTCACAAAACTACCTAGTTTAATAAAAAACATTGTGGTTTGGCTTAAAATGAGTATGAAATTGATACAAAAATACAACCAAACTACTTTGGTTATGTGTATGCAACATGAGCACTTGGTTCACAACAGCAGTGTGTTTTTTGACCCGTCCACCATGTGACCTCCTCCCTATGCGGACTCATTTGAAACTTATTAGTCAAAAGCAAAAAAATAATCCACAACAAAATACGTTTTCCTCCAAACGTAATCCATAATGCAGTTTTGCCGCATGGGAATGTCATTTTCTGGAGAGGGGCCTGAATAATAAAGTACTTTCCACATTTCAAGTGAAAGGACTGAAAAAAAACATACCAACTTAATTACACTATTTGGAACCACACAGAGGAATTCATGATTTTTCAAGTAAGACTAACACGATTGCTTTAATCTTGGTTTAAAAGTTGAAGTCATTTTCCTAAAAACGTTTCTCTTGTTTTGTATTTATTTGTTCAAACCTTTAAGTCACACGACATAGAAAACAGGAACTTGACAGAAACAAAAAGAGAAGTGGAACTCGCACAGACAGATATAGTATGAACATAATTGAACTCTGGCACATATTTATACCCTTTGCATAACCGTTCTGCTCCAACCAAGCTCTGCCATGCATGCTTACTCCAAATACGGGTGGGTCCATATATTTATTAATTTATCATAGCAGGAAAAAGAGTGTCTCTGTGTCACAGGTGTGTCAGAAACACTCTGAATGCAGAGAGGCCACCATGTTCTTCTAGAGACGTCTATGAGAACTCTGTGCTGTTGGTTGGATGCACTTGAGCTTTGGTACGTTGTCCTCAGTCTAAATCCTCTCAAAAGCTTCCTGCCACAGCAGATGCACACTGCTCTACGCTAATATCGAAAATAATATAGACACAACACAAGATATTCCCGCCTTCTCGGCAGGAAACCATCAAAAGAACCCAGTGAGGCAGGTTATATGTTCCTGAAGCAGAATTATCAAGAAAATACATATTGTTTGGGGGCTATTATCAAAAAATAAAGAAAGTACCAGTCATGATTATCCATCACAACAGGTTGATTGATTGAAGACAGTTTTCCTATTGATTGAGAACGTTGTGTTGTTCCACAAGGTGGAGCCATATGAATAAAATGAGTTAGTGGTAAACGTAATTTTTGAGCCGTGAATTTTTGTTTAAGAGACGTGAGCAGTGAGGTTTCAGTACAGAGACCACAACGTGTAACGTAGACATCAGATGGCGAGAATTTCCACTCCAAGCAAACCTAAACACACACACACACACACACACACGCACACACACACACACACACACCCTTGAAGATGAACTACATCTGTATGTCCCCTATTTAGCTTCAAATGTCACCGTGTTGCACAATCTCCACCGTGCTGTGTTGTAGGCAGCGTTGCTGCTTTTCGTTACTCTGACACTGTCCGCTGAAGCGAGCTCAAGGAAATTATACTTTAAGTTTAAAACACATTCTATTTCATCACTTGCTTGAAATATAAATTTAGAGATTAACAAAAGACTAAATCATGGAGGTTTTTCCACATGTTCATGTGTTTTTGCTGTCAGATAAAAAAGAAGAAAACTAGAGAAGCATTCTCACACAAATCACACAAATATATGTGTGATTTGAAGATATTTTACTGTATGTAATAGCTGAGTCAAATACAATGTATCAGCTACTATGTATGGGATTGTTTTGAACTGAATAATATATAATATATTAATTAACAATATATAATTAAGAGACAAAAACTCAAACCAGTTACAACATATTAGTATTTGATTATCTTCCTCCACCGTGAATAGATGACCTGGACCTTTCTGTTATTACACAGTTATTAACAGGATTGCACAACAAATGCAGATTGCAACAAAACACACAAAAACAACAAAAACAAGTATATATGGAGGGTGGAGGATGAATGAAAGAGTCTCACAGCCAGAGGAAAGGAGCTGTTTTAAAGTCTGGTTGTATTGGCTGATACTTCTGTATCTCTCTCCAGATAGCAGCCGGTGAACAGGTTTTAATATATTTCAGCTCTTCTCAGGCTCCTCTTCTCATCAACATCATGATGATCACTAGATGGTATCAATGATGTTCTGGGTGGTTTTCATCACTGCTGTAGAGCCCCCCTGTCCTGGACCGTACACATCCCATGTTAGTTTACAATGTTTCAGTCAGGAAGCTTTCTATTCTTCTGTAAAAGTTGACAAGAACTTGGCCCGAGAATGTATCCTTCTTAAGTTTCCGAATGAAAAAAAGCTATTTATGATTTTTCTTCAGTTATGCTGGTTTTGTACATTAGAATACCACTTCCGAGGTCCTCACAGAGTAACACATACACATGTCATCTCTCCTGCTGTATTAGAGGGAATACATTTCACATTCACGTGTGCATTTAGAAAACACAGCAAGGCCAGCTGGCACTTCCTGATTGGTGAACACGCACACACAAGTGCAAGTAGGATGACAGTTGTGTTAGGCTTTATAACGGCAATTTTTAGATGGAGGAACAAAAAGGAAAAAAACTATGTTGTTATAAATCAATTTAATTCATTATTATATCCATTATTTAAAATACAAATAAAGTAAAAACAAGTTAAGGCTTTTTTTCAAATATAAAATAACATAATTTCATTGTTCATCAGATCATTTTCCTGTGTCTGCCAGAAAACATTCAAGCACAACTTACAAGTAATTCCAGTTTATTATTATTAACAACAATATTTTTTGTTGCAACATTTAAATGTTAATCTATTTAATAACATAATAAATTGCTTAATTTATGTAGCGATAACTGAGAGTTGTAATGCTATCATTTATAATTACAATAATGGCACAGCCCAATTTCCAAAGACAGCCGATATAAGTATGAAGTGAATACGTGGAGGCTGTGGCTCAGGAGGTGCAGCGGCTGTCCTTTAATCACAGGGCTCGCAGTTCGATCCCTGGCTCCCCCCGACCGCATGTTAAAGTGACAGTGAACCCCTGCGTGTGTGTGTGTGTGCGTGTGTGTGTGTGTGTGTGTGTGTGCGTGTGTGTGTGTGTGTGTGTGTGTGTGTGTGTGCGTGTGTGTGCGTGTGCGCGTGCGTGTGAAGGAGAACGTGTTGTCCAGTACGGTAAAAAATGCACCGTACAAATGCAGTCCAAATTAATCATTGCCGTATTACAATTACTGACCCCAAAACTAATAAACATAGTATAATGAAACAGGGAAAAATGTAATTATATGAACTATAGTTCATAATAAATATGCAATATTACAGGGCAGAGCTTGAGGCACACAAAAACAACTCAAGGTCCAATCATTAGCTCTTCCACAGTCTTACTCAGCAGATGGAGTTACTTGTTGTTAAGCTAGTGTCCAGTGTTCAGATAATAAAAAAGGAAGTAAAAGAACTAAATTGTCCAGGAAGTCGTTGAAAGGAGGAAGCCTCAGCGCTTCACCTCCTCAGTATGTACACAGACTGTCGATGTGGTCCGGCTGTGGGATCAACTGAGTGTTTTCATGTGGCTTTTTGTTCGTCAGGATTTAAGATGATCTATTCACATGTTGCTCAGACGGCTGGCAGCTGATATGCTAAAGGGATCAAAGAACCGTACAAGAGAAGGATCAACATTCTGGAACTACTTCCCCAAATCCTATACAGTAAGTGCAGTATTTGTGTTTTCTTAAGAAATACTTTTTGGACTTCACTACCACAGTTCCTCATTTTCAAAATGTTCAACATTTGTGTGTAGTCCGAGAAATACCCCACTGACCAAGTTTTCTTTAAAAAGAAATTGATATATTAGAACTCAGGAAAGGACTCGTCACATGCTGGGTGGGGACAGTCTGTCCAGGTCTTTAGTTGTGGTGGAAAGTAATAGATTACTGTACTTAAGACCCATTATGGAACCTTACTTTAGTATTTCCTTCTTTGCTACTTACTACACACTGCACTTCAGATGGAAATATTGTACATTGATCTCCACTACATTTTTGAACAGCTGTTGTTACTTTGCAGATTAAAATCTCACAATACAAACACATGAGAAGCTAATAAAATATATTAAAGAGGGAAAAAGTAACACCTACATCTGATATGTCTTGAAATTCTAAGCAGTCCCTCTTACTGTATCAGATGGTTTCATTTAAATAACAGTTTGAAAGGGATTAAAGGTGAATTATTCTCCAAAGAGTGTGTAGAACAACTTTGTCTTTGCTTCTTCCTACCACATTAATCATTAATCATCTCATAACCCCCGAGATATCATTTTTTTACGTTTAGAAAGGGCCCAACCTTGAGGTTCGGAAACAATTAGTTAAGCTATTCAACTGTAATGGATGAAATAGAATAAATAGATCCAATGTTTGCCATGGGTCCTACTTTATATGATCACACACTATCATTTAGTGAGGCACTTTGAAGGAGACACAGGCAGACGCAGCCGACACATTTCATCATGTTCTCTGTCCATTTTCATTTGAAACAATATACAAATGATTTGTGACTGATGCTTTTTGGCACAATAGTTTATTCTTGAAAGTTGATTATGCTTTTTGCAGCTACCAGATTTAAAGCTAGAACACTGCCTTGTTAGGGTTAATACATACAGCACTTATTAAGAGTGAACTACAATGTTCACATACTGTAGCTCCCATATGGAGTGAGACATATATGTTGCAAGGTTAAGACAAATGTGAATAAATAATTAGATACAAATAAAGTATTTTAGTGGTGAAGCACAAAATCGAAATCTTCAATTATTATTTTTTATACTTTCCATAATTTTCATGCAAATGGCATTCACACGCGTTCACAAAGAACATTTTCTATAAAACAATTTAATTTGTCTTTTAAAAATTATTAGTCCATTTGCAGTTTTCTTTGTAGTTCTTTCAACATTGAGGTGAATTGTTTATAGTTAAAGACAGTTTGAAAATATGATATAAAACATCACAAAACACATCAACAACAACAAGATAGTGTAATTGTAACACATTTGAAACATATTTTGTCTTTTGCAATGCGCAATTTACCTCAATGTTGACAGACAAACCGTTTTATGATACAAGACTGCTCTCGTATATAATGTGTGTTTATGTGTGTGTGGCTCATCGAGGCAGCAAACCTATATTCTCTCTACTGTCCACCAGGGGGCGACTCCTCTGGTTGTATAGAAGTCTATGAGAAAATGATTACTTCGCACTAAACACGAGTTTGTGGTCTCAATCTTTAGTTTCTAGTCCTCAATACAGCATGATGTCCATTTAGAAAATGATGGACCATTTAGAGAAACAATGAAGCAGGATGTGCTTGAGGGCGTGTATGCTTTAGATCATGCTACCTTGTGATTGACAGGTTCCTTCCACAGTGTTGTCCAGTCTGGGAGTTGTCCGTATTTTTGTCTTGAGACTTTAATGAACTGAAAACACACTGTGAAAGGTTAAAGTTAATTGTAACATTTTCGTCGCCTACAAAAGTCTTGTTCAGCGTTCGGTTGTACTTAACCCTGTAAGACCCAAGCATAGAAATAATATCTAAATCTTTTTTTGTTTTAAGTCAGCCTAATGTGCTCTCTACTTACATTTACAAAAGGAAAATACAACCCCCCCAGAACTCTTACATCCCCACATTCAAAAACATGTACACCTCTCCCTGACCAATGCACCATACATGCAACCCCACATTCAAAAACATGTACACCTCTCCCTGAACAATACACCATACATGCAACCCCACATTCAAAAACATGTACACCTCTCCCTGAACAATACACCATACATGCAACCCCCACAATCCACAATCCAAAACATTTACACTTGCCCCTGAACAACCATCCTCCAAAGCATTCTACAAACATTATCTGGCTTGTGTAACAAGGAGATATTTGGGCAAACCAACAAAGTCCAGATAAAAAAACAGTTGACTATATCTCACTGTGAACATAGAAATAACATAGGGTTAGGGTTACCCTAACCCATTTAGCATTATTAAAATCTGGTCTAAACTTAAAATTATAACAAATAACCCATTTGTAAAGTGTGAATCATCAAATACATTATATTTCTGTAAGTATTTATCCTGTATCTGAACATCCAAGAAGTGGAATGTCTCCATGTAGTGTGCAAGGTGCACATGCTATTTTAGCTACCATTTTCACCCAACGTTGTAAAATTACAACAATGACATAACAAGCTGAACATCTAATGTGATGCATTAATTCCACAATAACTTAGTATTTACATGAACTACATATTCTAACAATCACCCCAAAAAATATTTCATGGAATTTACTTACTTCAATATTGATATATCCAGTTGAATGAAACAAGGAGATGTGCTTCCAGGAAAGTTTATGGCCAGACCTATATACACATTTACGATCCAATAGCATTGCAAGGCAAGACAATAGGACCCATTGACTATGTAAATGTGGTCTTTCCCCAAAAAACGTTTTTGCAAATGTGTTTTTTGGAGAGATAAAAGTGACGTTGTAATATTACAACCAGGGGTCTTACAGGGTTAACTCTGCCCACTCTCGTCACTTCTGGCTCCAAAAAAAACAAGGTATGGCAATGACCGAAATGCCAAACTAATGGCTTCAAAACCGTAATCCACAAACCAATGGGTGGTGAGATGGTGACTACGTCCACTTTTTATCTAGTGGCTCATTTGAGGGTGATCAACTGAGGGTCAGTTGGTCTGGGCGATGCAGGTGTCATCATGTTCCAGTCTGATCCATTGTCCTCGTACACTGGGGAGCAGTTAAGTTAAACATCACTCATCTAGAAATACTGTACTCTGCTCACTTTGTAAATATACTGTATTATTTATCATTCGTCAGACTACATATTAACGATTTCTGATTTCAGAGTAAATTAATGTTTACATTTGTTTTTAGGGTTAACTGAGCCTTTGCAAGATGGCTGACACTGTGAACACACTGCCTTTCTTCTATGGCAACATCACCAGGGAGGAGGCGGAGGACTACTTGCGGCAGGCCAATATGGGTAACGGCATATACCTGCTAAGACAAAGCCGAAACTACCTTGGAGGCTTTGCACTGTCTGTGTTGCATTCAGGCCGCTGCTACCACTACACCATTGAAAGAGAACCCAATGAAATGTATGCTATTGCTGGTGGGAAGAGCCACAGGACCCCCGTGGATGTGATTGACTACCACTCGCAGGAGATGGACGGCCTCATGTGTTTGCTAAAGAAGCCCTGCAACAGGCCCAAGAACATGCAGCCGAAGATGGGGCCATTTGAGGACCTGAAGGAAAAACTGATCCGGGAGTATGTAAAGAAGACATGGAATCTGCAGGTTAGTGTCAACTCTATCCTGTAAATAGACTGGACGGTCAATTAGAACAGTGGTTGTGAACCTTCTTCATGTCGAGATTCAGGTTACAGACCCACATTTAATAACTTAAGGGACCTCCATCTGAACATATTTGAAAAAAGTATTACTGTAATATTATTGTTGAGAACACATCAGAAAAAGCTACATTTTCTTCTTATTATAAGCGCTTGCTCCTAGCTCATGTCTGTGTGCAGGGAGCCGCTCTGGAGCAGGCCATCATCAGCCAGAGGCCTCAGCTGGAGAAGCTCATTTCCACCACTGCACACGAACAAATGCCCTGGTTCCATGGATCAATAACACGAGAAGACTCGGAGCCCAGGCTTCAACATGGCTCCCGCACAAATGGAAAATTCCTGTAAGTATTTCATAAAGTGTCTTTGAACAGCTTTTGGCGGTGTTTATAGTAAATGGTCTAAAATGTATCGTATCAAATCCATCAGAATGTACATCATTATTGGTGAAAATCTTTCACTTTTGGTGAAAAACAATGTCACAATATCCTTAACATGCTCAAAAGACTATTCTCACCAACACCTCCATTACATTACATTACATTACATTACATTACATGTCATTTAGCTGACGCTTTTATCCAAAGCGACTTACAATAAGTGCATTAAACCATGAGTCCAAACTCATAACAAGAATCAAAAAGTAACGTTTCTTCAAGAAAGCCCAACTACAAAAATACCATAAGTAATATCATAAGTAATACCGTAAGTAAAACCATAAGTAAGTGCCATTCAAGTGCCACTGAATCTGTCTTTAGCCTTCATGACGTGGCTTCTGACTGGATTGTTACACTTAGCAGATAGGAGGAAGTCTTATTTCGTAGTTAAGATAAATGACTGGTTATTTCATAAGTACATCTGTGATTGGGAAACCTGCCGGTGAATGAGATGAATGCAACTGTATGGGAAGTAACTGACCAGAAACCCATTTATTTGATTTGTTCTGAAACATCTTAGCAACTGTTAGCGCAGCTTCCATGTCGACTGAAAAAGACGAGAGACATTGGCAGGAGATTCTAATTGGTCAGCGCGGAATAAAACTAAATGGATCCTAAACCAACGCGATCGGCCTTTTGTGCACTATCTTGCCGCTGAAGGTCAGACGTGTTAAACATGGCGTCAGGTGTTATATTGTTGTTATTCTATTCATTTCAAGTTGACCCTGCAATATATATTTAAAAGCACAATGATAGATCAGTGGAAAGATAGGCAGAATGCAACGCATACACTTATGTTGTGTCGCAATCGGCCCAGCTCTAATTGTTTGTTTGTTTTCCTAATACAATTTGACACATTTAGCTTTTAGTTTATATTTAGCTTGTGGTGAATTATTTCTTATTGTCAGACTTTATTGTTTGTCTTGACTGTTTCAACTTCTGCCATTTTTCACTGAAGCATCTGAGAAATGAAGTGATGGGAAAGGGTCATTTTGTACAGTTTTCTAAGGTCAGCAATATCCTGTCTAGGACCACGATGACTAATAACCTTATCATCATTCTGGGAATAAGGATTTACTAAAGTGACTCAGTGAAGTCCAATGGAGATAGTTTAGAGATACAACATTACCAGTGCAGTGTACCAAGGCTGTTTTATAGTTCTGCTTTGTAACATGAAAAGTAAATGCTGCAAAATCCAACAACCTAAATCAACCACGACAACAGCTGACATTTCGGTTGAGACACAGTGGTATCGGCTGAAGAAACACAGCAGACACACACACACACACACCCTGTGGTTTCCGCCCTGACAGTTTGCAAAGGACTTCCTGAAGTAGCCAAACGAGGAAGAATGACAGCCCGGCGAAATGTGACTCTTCTGTCTTTTTTCTAAGCATAGAAAGAAACTTTGTGTTTCCGCTGAAACACCGCCTCACGTTATGATGAAGCTTGAAATACACTTTAACGAGAGTGTTCCAAATACTGTACCCATGGCTCAAATATGTTACTTGTAAGGTTAAGGCTCTGGCTTCCAGGAGTGGCCAACAACCACTAACACAAACACTATTAGAATTGTAAGGCTACATTGTAATAGATCACAAAAGGGACTAAGCATAGTTATAAATGTGTTTGGTGTGAAACTGGGATCTTGTTCACTACTTTTCTGTCAGTGAGGGTTCTTCTTCCAGTTCTAATTTATCCCCCAGAAAGGTGCAGCTGATGTACCTGGTACCAGGTGGGGTTAAATACTATGGTGGTTTTATGGTTTTTGTCATTGGGTGACACATAAATGTGTGTTTTTTTTGTCATTAAAATAAATATGTGTTTTTTCGCTTGGTGCTAAGATACACATGTATTTGATCTTAAGTTTAAAATTGGCTCTTGCAGCAGATCTCACATCACGTGGACATGATGTATGCAAATGAGAGTAATTCATAACAATATGAGAAAAAGTTATAGTTTTGATTAATGTGCATCCATCATCATGTCTTCTCTTCATAATTAGATTAGATTAGATTTTACTTTATTCAGGAGGAAATTACTTGAAGCAGTAGCAAAACATTTTTTACAAATATTCAATACAATAAAATAAAATAGCAGGGCATATTACATTTAATGTGTAGTTCACAGTATATTGTTTAAAGCATTTGTTGCCACGGACAGATTAAACAGTGTTTTCAGTTTTTTTAAATTGCTAAAACACAATTTCTGAACGAGGGCCATCTTTGTCAACTCAACTCTACATAAAAACAAACAAAAACAAAAACACAAAATACTAAATATCTTACATCTCTTGCACTTTATCCCTTTGATGCTGCAATCCTGTTAAATCCCTCATTCAAAACTATATAATAATACAACATAGTTAAAACATTTAAAAAGTGTAATTTATTTAGGATTGCGTAATGTAAATTTGCTTCAAAGTAATGAGATATGCAATCCTTTAGTGAAAAATTGAATTCATGATAACAGTAGACTAATTGCACATGACTCCAGTGACGGGTCTGGACCACTCGCATATTGTCTTCACACCTATGACACAATTCAAGTGTACAAGCCACTTAGGAACACATCTGTTCCTACATGTGGTTCTCGCATGAGGCCCAATGTGCTCGTGGTTTAGCACACCTGATCAAACCTGAGTTTGTGCTTTCAATGATTAAGTACTATATATTATTATTATTATAATTATTATATTATAATTATTGTTATTATTAAGTACGTCTTTGTGTCTTACCATCCTGTAACACACACAGTAGCTGAAACTCTTTTTTTTCACTCTTCTGCATCCATGAAGCCCTCTGGCGCTTTCTTTCACCCCACCTTCCTTCCCTCCGTCCAGCCTCGGTCTCTATTGGGAACTTGATTCACTGAGAAAAAAACCCGACCCTTGATACAGACATCTCAATGTAAGGCTGTGGGGAAAAGCCTTTTTGGGCCCAATAGCGTCACGTGACGGACCCGGAAATTTCCACTATTTGGCCACTATTTGCTTCAAAGCCTAGTCCTCTTCCTGTGTGCTGGATTAGAACCCAGAGTCTCTGTGTGCTAATGACACAACATGCTGTGTTATGGGTTACATTATACAGAGTTTACATCATGCACATGTATGAAGGAAGTATATAAATGGTAATAACTTGTACTCTATTCACTCCAGAGAAATAATTTCACACCTACTTGAATGAATGTTCTTCTTCTTGTGAGCGCAGGATCCGGCAGAGGGATTCAAACGGATCCTATGCTTTGTGTTTACTCCACGAACGACAAGTCATGCATTATCGCATTGACAGGGACAGGACTGGCAAGCTCTCAATCCCAGATGGCAAGAAGTTTGACACCCTGTGGCAGGTAAACAAAAGGTTTTCATATTTCGGCTCATTTTCATGTGGATCGTTAAACTCTAATCTCTCTGGATTATGTTTAGGGTTTCCCAGCAGCTGTCTGCAGTGTTGCTCAGAAATACAATGATGTAGTTCACGGTTGTTACAGTTATGTAATAGTTCATATTTTCTCCACACTGCCAAGAATATGCAGTATCTCTGGTGGAGAAATACCAACTCTGTTATTTCATTTTATTATCCTCATCTTTGTAAAACACTACGTGGAAATGGTGTGTAATTGTAGAACGGAAACCCCTAACAGGTTGTTAAAAGAACAGTTCATAATTATCTTGACAAACAACAGTGTATCCATCCATGTGGCCTTTCTGGGCAGCATCTCCGGCTGCAGGGCAGGTTGCTAGTTACGCGTTGGTCTGTACAGGAAGGGGGCCAGACCTGGATCCCTCACAGTGGTGACAAGGCCTCAGGGAGTCATTGCACCCTGTTGTTTGTCTAGAACTAGTTCCAGCACGTTAAACTCTCCTCTAAGAACACAAATTGTAATTTCTTCATTTCTATATGTGTACATTTAAAAAAAAAAAGAAGGTGTGTTTTAACTTTGGACAGGGCTAGGCACGCTACAGTCTTCATGCTAAGCTAGGCTAACCACGTGCTGAGTCCAGATCTGTACTTAAAGGTTCAGTGTGTAGGATTTTAGTGGTTGCAGATTGAAACCAACTGAATATCCCACTGCTCACCTCTCCTTAAGAGTGTCAGAGAACTCCGGTGGCCTTCAGGTAACAATGTGAAGGGCTCTCTCTAGTGTTTGGTTTTGACGTTCTGGGCTACTGTAGATATGAAGGGCTCATTCTGAGCCAACAAAAACACAACCATTCATATTTGCAGGTAATTACACACACATAGTTACGGATATTATTTTCAATTTCCGTTAACATAACCCCTGAAATGCTGGTCCTTTTAATACAAAAACAATTAAATTAAATTAAATTAAATTAAATTTATTTTGTATTGCCCAACATCACCAATTATCCTCAGAGGGCTTTACAATCTGTACACATACGACATCCTCTGTCCCGGGACCTCAAAAACCTTTCAAACCTTTTAATGGGGAGAAAAAGGGAAGAAGTCTTCAGGAGAGCAACAGAGGAGGATCCCTCTCCCCGGATGGACAGAAGCAATAGATGTCATGTGTACAGATGAACAGCGTTACAGAATTACAACACATTCAATGAATATTACAGAAATGATTCATATATTGAGAGTAATAGGCAGAATACAAGCATTGTAAAATACAATAATCACCTTTTAGTTTTCATCCTTGTGTGGTGATGTGATGGTTTATGTACCAGTGAGAAGCCTCAACCAGTTGGAGGCGAACGAGTGACTTCTGGTTGATGCCAGAGAGGAGGGAGAAGTCACGTTTTCAAAAGATAAATGCATGAATAACGTTTTCCAGGTCATGGTGAACGAGACTGGGTATGATTTTGGAGATAGTTTTATTTTGAAGGAAACAGGACTGGACAACTTTTGTGACTTTTGAAGATTAAATCTGATTCAAATAGTATTACTAAGTTTCTGCCAGTGGCCTTTATGTTAACAGACAGGGGACCAAGGGCACTTTCAATATAACTATGGACTAATTGGATTTTTGAGTTAAGAATATGTTTTCCAATCCTAATAATAGTAGCAGTGGGTGTCAGGCAGGACCACGGTCCAGGTGGAACCAAAATCCATGCCCCCCCACACACACACACACATTCCTAGAAACAATACACTTTTGAACATTTGAAGACAATACAGTCTTCAAACGTCCTGTTTAGCCCGGCTCAGAATAACAACGCTTGTCTTCTGGGGTATGAGGAACAGTTTGATTACTGAAGAATGTTACTTTGCAGACTTTGTGACATAAACGTCTCTCTCTTGGCCACAGCTGGTGGAGCACTACTCATACAAACCAGACGGCCTGCTGCGAGTGCTAACAGAGCCGTGTTCAAGACCCGACGGAGAAACTGGTAAACACGCTCACCACTAATCAAATGTGTCTACAGTAAGACTGTCATACAACAAATAATGTTGCTGCATATGAATTAATATCTAACAACTTAATGTGTAGAAATATAATCCATTCATATTTGAGACTTGCTGTGTTCATAGGGCCACCTCTCCCACGGGACCATCCTGGGATAACGTCTGCCTTTGTAAGTTGTGTGTATGCATTCATTATTCTTATGGTTCCGTGTCTACAGTATGTCTAATAAACAGGTTATCCTCTCCTTTATGTGTCTCAACTAATCAACATAAATATAGAGAATGAATAATGAATAAGGATTTGACAGTTGAATTGAAACATCATCCTCTTTGCATGTAGACGGCTAATATTTCACCAAAAAAACAAAAAACTAAACGTTCTCACTTCCCTCTCGTGGTATTTGTTAATTCACGACCACTAACAATGTATTCTTGACGTTTTTACCAAAATGTGTGCTTTTACCAAAATGTGTGCTTTTACCAACATGACCACAATTGTTTCTCTGTTACTTTCTGAGATAAAAGCTAAAACTGTTCCTGAATTCATTATATACATATGTGCTCATTTCAGGTCAAAACTTACTTAATTGATGTTTTTAAAGTACACATAGGCTCCTTTTAAATTACTTATTTGTGTACACAAATTACCAGACAATAATCATTTTAACACACGTTCAAGATCCCACAACGTTGTTGTGAAGTAGGGAGTTATTGAAGTTACCGTGAGGAACTTCAAACCTAATAATCAAATGAATCCTAAAAAAATAATGATGCCTCTATATGACCTTCATAAGTAAACAAGACCATCACTGATGCTATATTGACCAGATATTCTTCTGCTTGTCAGAGGTGCCAGCCTACATGTTTTAATCATTGAAACATTTCCATAAACCTTCCAGATTATTTATGAATTGTGATGAATTGCGACCTATGAGTGTGTGCCATAGACAGCTGTGACCCAATTTAACACATAGATGATCATAAATTACTAATAAAAAGTTTGGATGATATGGTGTTTTAATTCGGTCTAACTTTAGCAATTATGGGCTACTGGCATTTAGGCTACAGTGTAAAACCATCAAGATTCAAGAGGATTGGCTCTCTGGCTGTAAATGTGCAATTGTTTGAAATGCTTTCGCTGGGAGGGTTCATAAAAGAAAGAAAATAAATAGTGAATATAATAAGACAATATAATAACAAAATATGAGAAGCAATAAAAAGGTTGCATATTGCAGTTGGTTTGCAACTTGAATCTCCACTTAATTGGGATGGGGGCAGAAATCTCAAATAAAGACACTTATAATAATAATAATAATAATAATCTGTCTACATAAATAGACACCCCTAGAGAAGGGTCAAAAATGTTTTTCTTTTTCAAACTTTGGATCGACCAACTCTGTTATTTTAGTTTTGGTCCCAGATGAATACCGTACAGTAAAATGAACATGGGGAAAGTTGCTTACTGTATGACCTGTGTGTCTTTACTTCTTGTAGTTTGAGTCAGTACGCTGTGACATAACGTTAACACATCCGTGTTTGGAGCTAACCTTTCCCCTGGAGCTGTTTGTACTGTAATGATCACATGCATGACCGTAACAGCAAGCGCCCTCTGTTAACCTTTCTGACATCTTGGTTTTTAGCAAAATGTGGCAGGTGGAATTCTCTACAAACTCAGAACTGTTCCCATACCTGGTATAAAAAAGGTGCACTAATACTACTCATAAGCCTTTTGGTCACAGCAACCCTTCCCGTGTGTGATTTTGCTTCAGTGTTGATTGCTACTTGCTAACTAACACATCACGTTGTCCTTGCTCTCCTTGGTTCTTTTCTTTTTTTGCGCCCCCTCTCCATTCCTCTCACAGATGCCAGATCAGATCAGATAGTTTGACAACTGGAGCAGACCACAATTCAGTTTGTGTGCCCTCGAAATAATTGGCCTACTTATGATTACAATCTACTGCCATCTAGAGGTCATTCTCTGCAGTTACATTGAACCACAGTCAGCCTTGTGCTGTTTCCGACTCAATAGTCCCGCCTCCAGTATGACATGTCTAGACCAGACATGTCATAATGGGTCATCATCTCTGTCCTATTCCAAAGGCTCCTCCACACGTTCTCTTGATCACATTTAGGAGACACAGTGGCTGCATCCTTTTAAGGATCCTGTATCCCGATATTCACTAGGTTTAGTTTGATGGGGAAATCTTCATTTGATGGATTTTGAACAGCCATGTCAGTCTTTTCTGATCTATTAGGTCTTGAAATGTGGAATTAAAAAGAGAAGCCCCTGACATGAATGCTCTTTGACGCCTTGCTTTGTTTTTTTGAGTTTAGGATTTCTAACTTTTATAAATGCAAGTGCAGAAATGTACAACGGATTCATCTTTTCATATTTTTTAACAACCTATTCACTGATTCAAAAGGACTTGCTGGGTGTCAACATGCTTTGGGATGTTCATATATTTGTTTAAAGCAGGGGTGTGGGACCTACTTTATGTTTCAAAGTGAACAGATCATTGACATTAAGCTGTTATAATGTGGTCCCAGGGAACATTTGCTTCACTTCCACACCACTTCTTTGAATGCATATGAATGCAGATGTTAATCCCATACATATCATATTCTCTTCCTCTAAACCCTTTTGTCTGGACAATCATACAATACCCCATTTTATAGACACAATGTATTACAGTGATACTGACTGGTTGTCTGACTTGTCTTGTTAAAAACTGATGATGAATGAAACCATATTCAGAAACTTTTGTAGAATTTTTCCACATACTTCTCCACTTTAGTCATGGATTAATGAATTCTGAATTTCACATCAAATTATGTTGTTTTTTAAGAATCCTTCTTTATTGAGACTAAACATTCAATATCATTATAATACAAGTTCCATATAAAGTGTGGCACCCTGCTTGATTCTCTCGTTGCAGATTATATTTTAGCAGTGCACCATGTATATATATATATTATATATATTAATGTCCTATGTGTTTTCACTGTGTGTTCTCTCAAACATTGTCTTCTCTGATGAACTAATAACAGAACCGGGGATCTCGACACACCACAGATAATCTCAATCCTTATGAAACCAGTGTGCCCAATAATCAAGCAGCCATCAAAGGTAAATTATTTTAAATATACACTTGAAAGCACACCTACAGAAATACATATGCTGTTGTTCAGTTGTAATGGCTAACTTCCTAATATATTAGTACTAGCTTGCCTGCAAACTCCTGCCATCCAGCATATTTCAATCAGGAGAGACTTGTTTTAGATTTGGTTTAACAGTAATTTATTACAATTGCATATATTTGGCGATTGGACGGCATCATGAATCAGGATAATCAATTGTTTGTGATGCTGATATCTGCAAAGGCAGAATCCGCCCTGGAGTCCAGACACTGGTGGTGGTGGTGGTGAAGAAGGGAGTTGCTGTAACCTGCTGAGGAATGATGAGCAGGCTGACTGTTGACTGGAGGACCTATTTTAACGACGTGATTGGCTTACAGAAACTGCGCCAAATCCGATTGGTTCATTTACCGTATGGAGTAATTGCTGGGAGACTTAGAGACTGAGATTATGAATGAACAGGAGAGTAAAGAGTGTCTTCCTTACTGAACTTCCGCTTGAGCTTCATTTAAGACTGAATTGGGGAAGACTTCCATCTTCAATTCAATTCAATTCAGTTTATTTTGTATAGCCCAATATCACAAATTAAAAATTTGCCTCAGAGGGCTTTACAATCTGTACACATACGACATCCCTGTCCCAGGACCTCACATCGGATCAGGAAAAACTCCCCAAAAATAACCTTTGACAGGGAAAAAAGGGAAGAAACCTTCAGGAGAGCAACAGAGGAGGATCCCTCTCCCCGGATGGACAGAAGAATAGATGTCATGTGTACAGAATGAACAGCATTTACAAAGTTACATAAACACATTACATGAATATGACAATGTATGAATGGAACTCCAATCCATGAAACAGAAGGAGGTAGAGACGAGGGGGGGCGGGGCATCAGCAGGGCCAACGCGGGAGGCCGGCTCACCAGGCATCAGACACCTCCAGGTCCAATGGACCCTATGAGACGTGAAGTCACAACGACTCCGGGGAGGAAGCAGAGTTAATAAGGTGCAATGGAGAGATGTAAATTCATCCATAAGGAGAGAGAGAAGATGAGATAGGTGCTCAGTGTATCCTAAAACATCCCCCAGCAGCCTATAAGCCTATAGAATTGGATGAAAAGGCACAAAGTGCAGAGGCTCCATTCCCGCGGCACTGTAAGCTTGTGTGATGGTGAGACAGAAGCTGCTTTGACTGAGTCACGCCTTACAAGTGCCCTCTGTAATGAACGAACAGCTGCTGTGACCATCTCTTGTTTACCCCACGTGGTGCGACACCTTTCAAAAAGCGCTTCACCAATTGTTATCTACCAAGGTTAACACAAGAGGCATGGGACATGACGTGCGATCTGGGCCTCTCTCCACACAAGCCGACCATCTACCCGTGTACCACATTGTAGTAGAAGGAGCTCTGGCACCCTGGATAGACTGCACCACTGCAGGGGGCAGCCATACCGTTTCCAAGCTCTCTCTGGGAGGTGGAGGATCGCACCACCCAGCTGTGACAGTGCATTTCTGCACCATAGTCAACCATGACGTGCTTGTGCATTCTGGTGCCACCAGAATGAGCGATTCCTTTCCTGAATGCTCGCTAAAAGGCGAGGAATCAGAAGAACATCCACTCCTAGTGGAGGGTGTTCTTGAGTGCAGCCAGTTTGTAGCCTTCTCCGACGCTGTGTACAACGAGTGTTCGTTCCCAACAGCACATGGGATGGCTGCATCATGGGAAAGTCCGGTGCTGACCTTGGTGTGCTGTTTTAGCTTTCAACTCTGTGTGTGCAAAACCTGAGTCTGACACAAGTGGTGCTGGGATATCACCACTAACCCGCCCTGATGGGGAGGAGGGGGTTGATCATTCTTTACGGCCAGTAATGCACGTCTTAAAAGAGGATATGTTACTTGTGAAAAAGTTCATTGCTTCGTGCCGGTCTGCGGGATAAGCGATGAAGGTCTGACAAAACTATGGAGCCCATCTGGGAGCCAGTACACAGACACCACTGGACCACCTCATCTTCTTTACTTCTTTACCTGTTGACTGCTTGAGGCTGCAAACAAATGGTAGCAGAACACTGGTCGCATGGCTGTTGTATGTTGCAAGTTAAAACAAATATTGACTGATATCTATGTTTCCATTTCACTTCACATATACGTTAGCATACTGTACAAGACTAATGTGTCAATCACTCCATCACTATTCCTCGAATGTGACATGGCCATTTATCCATCAGAGGCCATGCCAATGGACACGGAGGTGTATGAGAGTCCATACGCAGACCCGGATGAACTGAGGAGTTCTACCGTGGATCGCAACCACCTCTTCCTGGAGGATGGAGAACTGGGCTCTGGGAACTTCGGTACAGTCATAAGGGGCACCTACAAGATGAAAAAGTATGCTAAATCACGTATATATTACCTAATTTATAAATGGGGAATACATAATTTCTAAAGTATGAAAACCTAGTAAATCCTCCCTATGTATTAGGACAGAG